>NC_054546.1:5466284-5770551 GCF_017654505.1 Polyodon spathula | reverse complement strand
AGATCATTCATTTTGAAATGGCTTTGCTCAAGGATATTACATTTGAAGTTTTCCATGCTGTTACTGTTATGGTATAAGCTTGTGTTGTTTCCCAAGTTAATAATTGTGTTGCCAGAACTTTAAAGCTCTCCATAATTGCTGGATTGTCTTCCATGCTGATACATACAGTATATTGAATTCAAATAAATTGATTGGATGTAAAGACGGGTTAAGGTATTTTAATCAGAGGTTTTAATTTCAGTATTTTCTGCAATGTTACATATTAGATATTTTCTCTAATATTTCTCTCCCATAAGGTTCAGCTCCACCAGTCTCTTCTGGGAGAAAAGGAGCAGGAGTTTGAAAGAGGTATGTATTTTCTTTTTTTTTTTAACTCAACTCATTATTTGGCAATTCTAAAATTACCAAACTACCTTTTTTGACTAAAAATTATGTTATGTTACCGCATTAAAATTTAGTTTATGAAACCACGTGTAATTAAAAAAAAAAAAAGAACGAACGAAACCGTCGGTGAGGTAGAGACTGCACTGGGTGACAATCCATACATAGTAAGAGGCTCTTGGGTGTGGATTTCATGATCACTATAGTGATCTCTTCAAGAAACACAGTGTCTCTCACAATTGAGATGCCATGATAGTGGATATTTTAATAACATTCAGCATATTTCTGCAAAATATGAAATTTGAGGAATGAAAGGCACAACTTAAAGATACAATCTACTGTAATGTAATATTTGTGTTTCTACCTTACGCAGCTTTCTCTGAACGAGATGTGTTATTGGAAGAAGTTACAGTTGAAGTTAAGAGACGCACTGTTCTAGAAGATCGACACAGAATTTACAGTAATCAAAGTATCATCAATAAATGTTTACATGTTAACTTTACTGGGGAAGAGGGAGGTGACTTTGGTGGGTTAACAAAAGATCTTTTTTCTTCTTTTTGGAACAGTGCTTTCATTCAGTGGTTTAAAGGTGAGGATGCTCCTGTCCCATGTATATCAGTAAATCAATATGCCAAAGAGCAGGACATTTTTTCTGTTGTTGGTAAAGTTTGGTCACACATGTGTCAGCTTAATCATTGCGTGTCGCCCAGATTTTGTAGATCAACACTGCTATCTATTGTGTTTAATACCTCTATGATTGATAGTAAAAGGCCTGAAGATTGAAGCCTCCGGTAAAGCAGGACCGGGGGAATCTTGCTACAACCTACTGACTAGTTTTGATGTACCAGCCGTTGTCATGGACTTACTTGGACACCATGACGTTTTCCGAACTTACAGTTTCTATGATGAGCACTATACCGACAGCGTTCTGGTTGAACTACTGAAGTTGAGATAAGCGAACACTAAATGGCATGCACACAGTTCCTTCAGCTAAAGATTTTAGAGAGCAACTGGTTCTTGTAGCACAAAATGAACTGGTAATAAAACCAATGTTCTTGAATTGCTTTATAAGGCAGGCTATTTCCAGAGTCTCATATGAGAGCATTTTGGTCACAGTTAGATACAGATATTAATTTCGTACCTGTACTGGCAGGAGATGCCTACAGCAGACTGTGTGTTGCAGCGTATAACAACTTCTGAAAACGACCTGAAAAAGCTGTTGCTTATTACTATTTACGTGACGTCATCAAGTCAGTGGATCAGGACGAAATGTCCAAATTTCTGCATTCTGTTACAGGATCCCCATTTCTGCCAAATGATGGCATTACAATAGTATTTAGCAGACTTTGTGGTAGCCTGAGGACAGCTATTGCACACACTTGTAGCAATACACTAGAGACACCAGTAAGCTATGCTTCAGTGCAGGACTTCAAACGAGAAATGAAATCCGTCCTAAATTCAGAAAATGCATTTATAACGACAGTGATTTAAGGTAGTAACATTAGTTAATCATTAGTAACATTAGTTTTAATAACATTAGTTAATCTTCAGTAACGTTAGTTTGTTATTGAACAGAGAAGATTAGCTCAGAGACTGTAGATCCCACCAAAGTTTTCGTACACTGTGTTGTATGTGTTCCGTGCTTTGCCATTGCTGGTAGTGTCATGTGAGCTTTTCAGTGTGTTGATATGTAAATAAATGCTGTTCACCTGTGGGGCGTATCAACTTCAGCCTCCGTCTTGATCTCCTGCCTGTCACTCAGCAGGTCTACGTCTCTTGTGGCCTGTACCCAAGTTGTTTACCTCAAATCTTTTCCCCCTTACGTCTTGTCTTGTATCCGCTGTGAGAAGGGTTTACACAGAGAATTGTGGGGGTCTGGAATCACCTCCCAATTAATGTTTGTTGAAGCTGACACCCTGGGATCCTTTCAAGAAGCTGCTTGATGAGATTCTGGGATCAATAAGCTACAAACAACCAAACGAGCAAGATGGGCCAAATGGCCTCCTCTCGTTTGTAAACTTTCTTATGATCTTATGTTCTTATGTTCTTATGTTAACAGTCAGTCGACTTATACATAATTTCAATACTCGTCTTTAGCCGAACATAGGGTAAATATCTCGTAACATTTTATAAATATTATATATATATATATATATATATATATATATATATATATGATATCTATATTACATGTACTGGTGCACGTTTAAATACACATTCACGTACATTTAACTTGGATTGCTGACAGTGTGATCATGTTTAATCTCTAGAGTGACAATATTTAACATCAGGTGCATGCGTTCAGCGAAACGCAGCATGTGAAATATGGTAGGAATAAAGTGGTGCTTGACAGCATGTTGAGGTGTTTCTCATTGCTCTCGACAGGCCATCATGATTGGAGATGATCTGGTGAATGATGTCGGCGGGGCTCAGCAGTGCAGGATGAAGGCTCTACAAGTGAGGATGGGAAAGTACAGGTCAGTCCCAATATTTACAGCTTAATTTCTCACCACGTCATCAGAGCGCTTTCCTGACTCAGTTTACTGTCTATCTAACCCCATGCCACTCTGCAGGGTTATGCTTGTGGGAGTTTCACAGTAGACATGTACACCTATGTTAGGCCAGGTAGGGGTATATTCTGTTCTGAAGCAGGACAGACCTAAATTGCACAACTCTACATGTTTTGAATTGCAAGTAAATGTAAGTAATCAGTCGCCACTAGGTGGTGCTACCATGTAGTTTTTCCATGTACTATCTCTCCTATATTAAGGAAGCTTTTTATTGTTGTTCTGAAATGAGATATTGGTTAATCCACATGTACTGGGGTTTTAGTATGGCAGGTGTGAGGTGTGTGCTTTTTCATATACTGCAGTTAATACCACAATGTGATGTGGTGAATTGTGCTTGACTACGCTTCTCAACAAAGGTAAAATGCACAAACTGTTTTGATTATACACCATTTTGCACTGCAGCTCTCTTTGTCCCTCCTTTTTATTGATATACCCCACCCTTGCTTTCTCCACCCTTGCTTTCTTCGTTGTGACTAAAAGGGTTTAAGATTATAAACTACAAGGTGGCAGAGCTACTGTAGTGCTAGAGAAATGATGGTAGAGGCATGCTGTCTTGGGTGCATTTTTACACTTGTCACATCTTGTCACATTTTGTTGACAGTTATATAGTAGTGTTTATAAGTCATCCATTGTTTCACGTGTCCTTTATATTCCACTGAAATGAGTAACCGAGCATGTAGTTACATTTCTGAGTCAATTCCCATTGGACTGCATTGAGTCAAAAAACTGATGAACTAGAAAACACGAGACACTGACAAATCAAAAACATGTAACAGTAGATAGTGTGTCTTCAGCAATTGCTCAGCATGTAACCCCTGTGTGACATCACTGGCTGGCTGCCCTGAATCTGTGGTCACCCGTAAACACAAAAGACACACTGTTTATGTAAAACCGCAGAGTCTCTCCCTCCCCACAGATGGAAGACTGCCAGACTCCTAGTGGTATGGCAACTTGAATTGTGTATTTACACGGCAGGGGGTGTATGTCAGTGATAGGTGCCAGTGTTGTGTAATCCCATACAATTCTGCATGCCCTGCTTATTGTACTACATGCAATCAAATGATTTTTGATTAGCAAAAAACATTGTACCGTAATAATGCAAATATAGACTAACCCTCACCCTTAACCTAACCTTAACATTAGAAAACAAACCGTGGCGGAAGTCTAATTGCTAGACCACCTGATTGCGTATAGTTCAATAAGCAGGGGATGTAGAATTTTATGGGAAGCAGAATATTACACAACGCCAGCTCCTGACATACGCCCCCAGCTACCTAAATACGAAATTAGACCATTCAGTATTATAAAAAAAAACAGAAACCTCGCCACTAGGGAGCATCCAAAGTTTCTGATCAAGATTTAAAGCCTGTTGATTTGGGCCGTAACCGCACATAGCCTTCCTGCGTGGGATCTAAAATGTATTTCTACCTATCCTTCCCATATCTGCTATTAACTGGAAAACAAGTAAAGTACAGTACTGTTGGATGCAGCTGACTCATAGAGACTGCCTTATCTGATTTTGTACCAGACTAATTTAATTCCTCGGGGCTGCGCTTAAGTGATATTGTATGTTATCTATCAAAACTAAAGTTTTACGAGGTAACCAGCAACTGTATTTTGCTTTGCGTTTTCCCCCCTGTGACCACTAGAGGGAGCTCTAACCAATAGCATCAAAGCCTCTAAAAGCAGCCGTTCTTCCAAGGTCATGAGAACACAACTAGGGAGTTTCTGTGTGAAATGTGAAAGTAGTAGGAATATTAAGAAAATTAATGTTATACTCTCTATATGAATGATAATACTACCCCCATGACTGATAGGTGTCTAGGCAATGAAGTGTGGTAGATAGCTATCCCTGTGGTGCACGCTGTTAACCTCTTCCCCATGCTGTTGCTACCTGGAAAGTTCAGTTGCTCTACAGTACATACTTTTCCAGGTGATATTCGTAAAGTGACCTTTGAACCAAACTCTACAATCTCTATAAACATGCCAGCCTGGCTCTGGGAATTAAAGCCAATAAACTACTTTTAGAAAATGGAAACTAGCTGAGCAATAAGAAGTGCCTTAGTTTATTGAAACCTTTCTGCCAGAGCAATTAGTTCAACCTTAGCCTTTTTTTTTTTTTAAATCTAGTGCACCTGGCTTACACTGCCGTGTAAAATGAAACATCAAACAACAACGCAGTCTTTCAGGGCCTTACCTGTTATAATTGGAGAAGGGTACCAAGCAGAGCTTAGTGAGGGGTGTTTTCTGTTTGTTTTTGCTGGCTCCTCTCTTATCTTAGAGCAGTGTGAGGTCAAGTTAGGGAAGGTTTGTTATTTCATCACCAGAAGGTTTCCAAGGCACAGTAAAGGCAGCGGATTGTAAACATATGAGATAATATTGTTTTAACCAATATGTATAACACAAATCAAAGAAATTAACCTTTAATAGACTGAATCCACAAGCCCAGGCCCCCCACCCAATAATACTGTTTGAAACTGGATCAATCGGATCCTATTTGTTTGGTTCCAGAGCCAGATGGGAAAACTGGTACAACTATGAAATATCACAGTTGTAATCAACTATGTGTTCTTCCAGTCTGGGTACACTTTGTGTGTCGTTTTCCGTTTCTGGGCACTTTTTAAAACTCAAACTTAAAAGCAACCCTTAATACTGTATACAGTCCTCAATCATGCCTTTCTCTCCAAGTACAGAAGGGTACAGCTGGTGTAACCATTAGCCTAGTGCATGCAAGAATACATTAGTAAGAAATACCACTTACAACAAATGTGTTATTTTAATACATCCACTGGTGGCAGAGTGTTGCAGGGGGACAGGTTAATGGTTACACACTGGTGTACCAACAGTATTTTGAAAAGAAAACATGTTTGACAGCTTAACGAGGCCACAGCTTTTGATTTTTAAAAAGTCACCAGGGTGTAGTGACCGAAACAGAGAATGTGTGATGTTTCGGGATTGTAACAAGTTTCTCTTCTATAGGTGGATGTATTTAGGTGAATGCAGACCATCCAGGTTTTTAAATAGTTAAGCAGCTCTTTTCTTTAAAGTCATCTTATTTCAGTTTAACCAATCTGTGCTCTACCCTCGGAAATCACACTCCCTGACCTGCCAATGTCGCGGTGCCTCCTTAAATAAACAATAAAGTTACATAAGTGTGAGTTCCCTTTGTGACAGCTGAAGGACTGCTTTCCAGCTGCCTTTCAAGGTAACAAAAAATGAAAATGTCTTAAATTCTCACTGCTTGTGAAAACACGTGGACAGAGCACGCCAAGTGTATTTCTTAATTTAAAAACTCAATAAAACATAGTGAACAGAATTGGATCCTTGAGTGTTGTCTCTTTTACCTTACAAGGAAAGGTCTTGCAATGAACATACTTTGTTCAGTTGTATTCATGGGTTGATCCTCTGTGTAGCTGGTTTATGAACTGGGATGAGTTGAATAGCACACTTGAGAGAACGCAGAGGTCTTTTCTTCAGGTTGAACTGCACTAGAGGAGGCTCTGAAGGATTTTAATCAGGCAATGTTCTTCCAGTTCCAATGATTACAGTCATTTATATTGCAAAATCTCAAATGATCAACTATAGAAAAAAAAATCAAAATCTATAAAAATACAGATATTTTCAAAGCACTTTAACTGTTCTAAGAAGTAGAAATACGTGTACATGAGACTATTAATTGCATGTGTGTTTTGTGCAGTTATTGCGTAATTACTGTTTGACTACAAGTAAAATTACAAAATGAAAGTGTGATAAAGTGATATTTGGAAAAAAAACATTTGACAGGATTTAATGTTACTCTAATATATAAAGTAGTGCTAGAAAAATGTGGTGCTCATTATTCCATGTGGCACACTACACAGCAGGGTTTAATTACAGGATCTATGGTACAGAATATACATACACATTCAACATGAAAGCATCACGCACAGTTGAATTGATTAGGTCTGCTATTTCCTGATAAGCAACCACCCAAATTAATAACCACAAAAAAAAAATCCTTTCGAAATAGGTAATGATGAAATGCACACAGCGAACTGAAGCTTGAAAGAGGGTGTCCTTCTGGCATTTATGGGTCATTATTATGTGTTTTTTAATCTGTTTGTTTTTTTCTGCAACAGTTTGTTAGTTTGAGAAATTAGACTGACCATTCTTTCACATACTGTAAATGCAAATGTTAGGAAGCTGGTATCCCATTAATGACAGCTACCTTTATGGAATGTAAACAAACTGCACTGCCAATAATGTCTGCTTTCTTATAAGAAAATTAAAAAAAAAAAAAAAAAACAGGAATATTATAGACACTGCAGCTTTAAATATGTCAGTTGACCTTTCATTTACAGTAATGGGGGTAAATGGTAAACACTGTGAATTAGTGCAAGATTCCTATAAAACAGTACATTTTTCAGTTAAATATCTTCTATATTTGTAGTGGAGTGGCTCAAAGCTTATTCACAGCTTTTTACAATGCAAGTACTCGAGTTTCATGATCTGTTTTTTACATCATGGGGAAGAGAACACCCTAAGCAAACGAGATCAGAGACCCAGGATCTCAGTGTTCTGAAAGGACATGAACTGGTAGCCCTCGGGTGCATTAGTTGGTCTTTCATTATGGCGCAGTCAGCGTACTAATTCTGAGGGGACGCTGGCACTCCCTCTTTGCTATAAATGTTCTGTTGGGCAGCCCCAGATCATTGTTTTAGCTCCCTCATTGTGCAAATGGAGTTATCCAAGGGTCAGTCTGCTACAAGCGTGATACACAAAGCCATTTGACCTTGGTTATGAAATAAATACACCGGCAAACCGCTGCAGCGTTGCATCTGTTTAAGTTTGTTTTGGGACTCGATAGGAAATTGCAAAAGGCACACCCATTGCAAGGGGCAGTGTGCAGCTGTGTGCTTGCATCGTCTCATGTTTTTAGTTTTATTGAATGATGCTTTAATTATTAATTCTATTCTATTAAGACTATTAATTTCTCATACAGGTGGTTTCGACAAAGCTCAGACTAGCAACTTGGGTTATGAAGCCAGCTGGAGGTGTCGAATGGTCTCCTCACATTCATAACTTTTCTTAAGCTCTTTAGTCTTCCTTCATATAGCTGACAGAATCTTCCAGCACTGGGTCTGGACTGATCCCTCACCCCCCCTACAGAGGAGGGAAAGGTGCTTTGAAGACAGGGTGGTGTGGTATGATGCCTGAGCAGTGCAGGGTAAGCTCACTGTGCCTCTGCCCCTGCCATACATGCTGTGTGAGTAAGCCCTGGTCATTAGTCCCTGCCTCTGTCCTCCTACCAGCTATTTTATGAGCACACAATTCCTGACAAAAAGGAACAGAGCACTGATAATTATGCACGTGTAAAACCAAATCACAGGGCTCCATTTCCTGGCTCCGAAAACCACTTTGGCCTGCTCTAAGTAGGGATTTCCTGTGCAGCTGTGCCAGTGGTAGTAATAGAGTTGAACTAAATAATCATTATCCCTAATGCTCATAAGGAAGGAAAGATCATTAAGAGTGAAATCTTTAAGCTAAAAAGTAAATAAAATCCACTGCTGTAATTATGACTAATAGATTTGTGTCTGCATTAAATGGGGCTGGAGAAGTCTTGCTGTAACTTAATCTACATTTGTTTATTTGTTTACTGTATACTTAGAGCTGCACACAAAATTTACCTTACCCCAGTACACCGTGCAAGTCTTGTTCCAATTACGTTCTGATGCTAAATATCTGACTGTTTATAAATAATGTGAATCATAAAATAACAAGTGCATGCTTAAAATGTGTCACTTGAAGCCTCTTTACAAGGGCATTTGGGCATACAGTATTTTCTGTTATGTAAAATATTACTAATTTGTATTCATATCTGACACAGCCTAGACTAGCCCTAGGTAGGAATTTGTCAATATGGTCTAATCAACCTGCCATTACTGATGCAAAATACATCTTCCCTGTTATTAATGTAAATTGCCATGTAAGCTGTGCCTTTGGGAAAGGGTGACCCTTTTTCAAATTACTCTTCTTCCCTAACCAGGGGGAAGATGAGAGAAGGCCAGCTACAAGTCAACTATTTTTTCTTATATGTGTGGTTTAACAGTGCCATGCAGCAGTAGAAAAACATTTTCAAAACCTTATCTATACCTTATCGAAAAAAAAAAAAAGCATAAGGTAAAAACTAATAAGACATTAAGTCAAGATGACAAAAATCTCCGACCAGTGCCTTCACAATTATGCTGATCCCTATATTACTACCACCAGGGTCTTAATGGTCTTATTGGAGAGCTGGTCTATGACTGCGGGTGGGGGGGGGGGGGGGGGATCTACAAGCTAATGAAGACATTGAAAGAGCCTCACTTGAGCTTGTTATTTGATTTTGGGGTTTGATTTTGCCAAGCCTGAAAGCATTAAAGAAAAAAATCAATGCTGGATAATGGCTAAATTGAACTTGTTGCTTATGCATTTTTCTTTATATTTTGTGGCATAATTTGGTCTTTAGGGGACAGTGTAAAATGTGATGTAAACAGTGATCGAGGTGTCATCTGCTTCCACCATTCAAAGAAACAGGAACAGAATTCCAGTGTCTTGGGAGATTCCCATTCCACGAAGGAGGGAGACAACCTGTGAACTTGATCCATGAAACTCATGTTACTCCATTCTAAACTCAATTAACTCGAGTTCCATTCTTGGACACAGACCCAGAGCCCTGGAGTGCATTGCACAGGCTCTTTGAACCTTGTATTTGCTGTCAATTTCTGCTGCTTAACAAGAACCCAGTGCACTGAAAATAACAAAAGAAGAACCCAGTGTGGTAAGGCATGCAGGAGCAAACAGAGATCAAGTAAACTCAGCATTATGGAGGACTGGTATTATTCCCAGCTTGTAAAACATGTTTCACTGTTTTAGCCCAGGGATGCTATTATGAAGCCTGTTTGAATTTAAGTGTGGTGGTCTGGTGTCTTTTCACTCATTTATTGTGTTTTTTTTTTTTTTTTTTTATTATACTTTTTAGATGATTTCCTTTGCTGTAGCATATTGCAGTAGAATTATAATATAAATGCTACTAAATACTTTGAGCCACAATGACACACAGCATCCTATATTACAGTGATACGTCATTATTTAACTATTTTATAATTGACCATTTCATTTAGTTCACAGTTTGGCACAGTTCATTTACTATTATCAATATTGTACAATTTTGTGATGTTTTGCTAAATAAAGAGGGAGTACTGTGTAGAGAATAAAATGTGGCACAGAGTTTATTATAATAACACATTAGAGATCTTAGATTTTTTTTTTTATAAATCCCCATTTTTTATAATATAACTTTTACCTTTAAAACATTTGATCCTGTGTATTTCAAAAACACTTTCTTTATGTAGTAGAGATACTAATTAATGTCAAGGTGAATTACATAGTAGAGAGCTAGAAGATGAGGATTAATTTGTATACAGTGACAATTCAGTACACAGTATAGTAAAATAATACAAGTTTTTAACTGACGCATTGTGAAATATATGTATAGTCCAGCTGATTAGATAGTTTCCCAGCCATGGAATTGTACTGCTTCTACCAAATGAGATTAGGAGTCAAGGGTCATAAATTGAAGCCAGTGGAAAGTTTGTCCCCATGACACCTCTTTGCTTCGTGTGGCAGCGATTCAGTTATTGACAAAACTATCTGTGCAAATGCATTCTCAAAGTCATGCTTGCAAGAATATTGTAACATGGTTTGGTCTCCTTCCCATGCAGGGGTTAGCAGGCCTAATTATTGAAGCATATTGTACAGTATAGGAGCATGTGGTACTCAGCAAAGGAAAGGACTTTGTTTGTAAACATTCATGCAAACTAGGAACTTTGTGCAACTAAACCTTGAGCTTAGAATGTATAGGTAGTGTGTCATGATGAGAATGGTAGTGGTCGCTGAGTCAGGATAAAACACTCCCTTTTATCGCTATCAGAACAGCCAGTATAAATAGATAATAAAACTGTAAA
Organism: Polyodon spathula; assembly: GCF_017654505.1. Taxonomy (NCBI): domain Eukaryota; kingdom Metazoa; phylum Chordata; class Actinopteri; order Acipenseriformes; family Polyodontidae; genus Polyodon; species Polyodon spathula. Next base: position 5,759,615 of record NC_054546.1, on the reverse strand, counting down.
AACAATCACAGTGTGTTGTTTATGTGCAGAATATACAGTGCCTTGCAAAAGTATTCAGACCCCTGACCAATTCTCTCATATTACCGAATTACAAATGGTACATTGAAATTTAGTTCTGTTTGATATTTTATTTTTAAACACTGAAACTCAGAAGCAATTATTGTAAGGTGACATTGGTTTTATGTTGGGAAATATTTTTAAGAAAAATAAAAAACTGAAATATCTTGCTTGCATAAGTATTCAACCCCTGTGCTGTGGAAGCTCCCAGTTTGCACCGATGAAAGAAATTGCCCTAACAAGGACACAATTACCTTACCATTGGCCTCCACTTGTGAACCGTTAAAGTTCCTGTCACATTTTCTGGATAAAAACCCCACTGTTGAAGGATCAATGGTAAGGCTGTGAATCTGAAGGAAAATTAAGACCAAAGAGCATTCTACAAAAGTTAGAGATAAAATAATACAAATGCATAGATTAGGTAAAGGGTACAAAATAATATCCAAGTGTTTGGATATCCCAGTAAGCACAGTTGGATCAATAATCAAGAAGTGGAAACTGCATCACAACACCCAGGCACTGCCAAGAAAAGGCCATCCCTCAAAACTCAACGCTCAGACAAGAAGGAGACTTGTGAGAGAAGCCATAGAGAGGCCAACAATCACTTTGAAGGAGCTACAGAGTTCAGTGGCTGGGAGTGGAGTAATGGTGCACCAGTCAACCATATCAAGAGCTCTGCATAACACTGGCCTGTATGGGAGGGTGGCAAGAAAGAAGCCGTTACTCAAAAAGTACCATCTGAAAGCACGTCTGGAGTTTGCCAGAAAGCATGAGAGTGACCCAGCTGCGATGTGGGAAAAGGTTTTGTGGTCAGATGAGACAAAGATAGAGCTTTTTGGCCAAAACTCAAAGCGTAATGTGTGGCTCAAACCTAACACTGCCCATGCCTCAAGACAAACCATCCCTACAGTGAAGTATGGTGGTGGCAGCATCATGCTGTGAGGATGCTTCTCATCAGCAGGGACTGGGCATCTTGTTACAATTGAAGGAAGAATGGATGGAGCAAAATACAGGAAAATACTGCAAGAGAATCTGCTTCAGTCCGCTAAAAAACTGAAGCTTGGGAGGAAATTTACCTTTCAGCAGGACAATGATCCCAAGCACAAGGCCAAAGCAACATTGGAGTGGCTCAAGAACAAAAAGGTGAATGTCCTACAGTGGCCCAGTCAAAGTCCTGATCTCAATCCCATTGAGAATCTGTGGCACTATTTGAAAATTTCGGTCCACAAGCGTTGTCCAACCAACCTGAACAACCTGGAGCAAATCTGCCAAGAAGAATGGGCCAAAATCACTCTGACACTGTGTGCAAAGCTGGTACATACTTACCCCAAAAGACTTAAAGCTGTTATTGCAGCGAAAGGTGGCTCTACCAAATATTAATGTGTGGGGGTTGAATACTTATGCAAGCAAGATATTTCAGTTTTTTATTTTTCTTAAAAATATTTCCCAACATAAAACCAATGTCACCTTACAATAATTGATTTTGAGTTTAAGTGTCTTAAAATAAAATATCGATATAGAACGAAATTTCAGTGTACCATTTATAATTCAGTAATATGAGAGAATTGGTCAGGGGTCTGAATAATTTTCCAAGGCACTGTACTTGAATTGTAATCTGTTTCAGCATTTATATGCTTAACAGGATATCCAACTGTGGCAGGGCAGGGCCCTGTCTGTAAATTATAATATTGTTGTGTGGTGATTTGGTGGTGGTTGGCAGGGATGGGGTTAATTTCCTATCCCTGCCAAAATACATGTGAGAATGTGGCTGGAGCCAATTGAATAATTGATAATTAGGCTCCAGCCAAATGCTATAAAAGAGGAGAAAATCCTTTGTTTGGAGGAGGGAATTTGGGAGTGAAAAAGTTTTGTTACTCAGTGTTTTGGAGAAGATTCAGTGAAGGCGCTGCCCAGCCTGAACAGTTCTGTTTAAAACTGTCTCCGAGTCTCTGGGGGGTGCTATCCCGCTTCTGTAACCATACGTGACACGATTGCTGGGTGGACAGAGACTCGGAGACATTAAAACTGCAGTTAAAGCGCTGCTGTGCTGTTTAATAAACAAAAGTAAATCAAAAAGTTGAACCAAACACTGCTCACAAAGCAAAATAAAAGGTTTAACAAAAACAAGTCACAAACAGTAATCAGAAATGAAAATAACCAGCTCAAGGGCCAAAACAGAAGTTTTAAACAAAACTGTTCAGGCTGGGCAACGCCTTCACTGAATCTTCAACAAAACTTTTTCACTCCCAAATTCCCTCCTCCAAACAAAGGATTTTCTCCTCTTTTATAGCATGTGGCTGGAGCCTAATTATCAATTATTCAATTAGCTCCAGCCACATTCTCACATGTATTTTGGCAGGGATAGGAAATTAACCCCATCCCTGCCAACCACTACCAAATCACCACACAACAATATTATAATTTACAGACAGGGCCCTGCCCTGCCACACCTACTTTTTTATGAAATAAAACTCAATACTTGCTGTTCCTTACTTATACAGTCTTAATTGTTGTAGTTTCAGTGAATATTTTTATTATAAGTTTCCACATGCATACCCAGAGTTGACCGTTGTTTAACTGGAGAGTTCTTCATGTTGCTTAAAACAACAGGATCTCATAAAGTCTACTTACCCATTTACTACTATGTATGATCATGCAGAATATCTGGTATTATCAATAGCTGCCAAACACAAACAAATAAGGGCTGCTCATGTCTGCCTGTCTGCATGCTGTGTGCATTTCTGTTTAACTAAAACTGAATGAGTTCAACGCTTGACAAGATCATTAAAGAAGAACACTCTGTCAGCTAGTTCAAGTTCCATCATTATTTTTAAAAATGTTATGATTGAGGAAGTTATCGATAAGTTACCTGAACTTTTAAAAGATTCATTCAACATGAGAACAAACATTTCCTATAGATATTGCAATGGGCCTTACTGTCTATCTGCAGAAAATGCAGTTCCAATTTGCAGTAAAGGTCAGCCATACCAACATGCTTTAAAATGAACGATGGAACAGACAGCACAAAGAAGCAGTAATAATCAAGGTATTTCTTATTTAAAAATAATAATAATCTGACCGTGCCAATATGAGCAGGATATTTGAATTCCCAGCAGCTGTTTGTGTGTCAGCTGTACTTCCATATCAGCCCTATCTGTTGGACAGTTAGTCAATGATTAATAATTAATTACTCCTTTTCACAACAAGAGAACTACTCACTAAATTACAAGGTGAAACATGGTGCCTCCTTTGTCTGTGTATTTTTTTTACCTGTTAGTACTTTTCCACACCTTGAGCAGTAAAAAAAAAAAAAAATCAGCATGGGTAGCAGATGGTATTTAGGACACTTGAATTTGCCCTAAACAACCACTTCAACAAAGCTCCCAGGCATGTCCCAGTTACATAAGAAGTTTAGTAAGCCATGGTTGACAGCGTGTGTGATTGCAGGTGTTCAAGCGTTGGCCGAGGACGTGTGTTACTAACATATGTTGATACAGGTTTTTATTAATATAGATATATAGCATATATATAAAAATATATATATATATATGAACATAATTTAGATATTTTATTTAACATTATGTAATTAAAGAAACAACAAAATGATATTGCAAAAGTCTACCGGAAGTCATAACAGTAATACAGTATTTCATGTTAGATTTTGAAATGTCACATTTTTTTTCATTTGTTTAAATTTTTCGTTAAGTATATGGAAAACTACAAAGCGGTATGTAATTCGATACGTTAACGTAACATTATTCAGCAAGTTTCATTCTAATTTATGATGCAAATTTAGTTAACTCTATTGGGTGATGCTAAACGCCTAGCCATAGCTGTAAAATAGTGGCCTTTTTCAGTTGCTCTCACCAAACACATGCTCTGCATTAGAACCACATGCATTCTTAATGGAAAGAAGGCTCAGGTAATTCCAAATAAAACACGTTGCCGTGTGCGATGATGCTGATCATCATAAAGATACTGTCAAATATGCGTAAGCCCTTATTGTCCAGGTTTAGAGACGCACTTTATTTCTAAGGTTAAGTGGCACTAAATAAAACTAAACAATACTCTTTCAGTGTGGTTTAGAAAGAAAACAAGGATAACTTCAGGAGAAAACCCCTGGTATGTAATGGACTCACATTAACATTGTCTGTAGTGTAGTTGAACAAGACCTGGCAACTTGCTGGGACCAAGCCTCAGACCACAACCTTCCAGGAAGAGCTTGAGCTAGAATGGTTTCCGTATAGATTAGCAGACCGGACTCTAGTGGCATGGCACTATTCAGAGCCTGGGAGAGGTTTCAATATAATTCAGCACAATTCGACAATGTCTCTAAAGCATAGAGGCTGCACAGCACAGCAGGTTGTGCTCTCTGTTTAATCACCAGGGAAGTCATATCTCTGGTGCGTTTAGTTTATTTTAAGAAGTTTGAGGTTTGTTGTGTTTTGTTTGAACTTAAATTTTGTTCCTGTGTTTTTATTTTGCTTATTTGTTATTGAAAGTGCGCAGCCTTGATCAGGATGCTATCTCACAAACCTGTACAAACCTGTCGTATCCAATTTGCATGAGCCAGAGTCACTTGAATTTAAATAGCGCCGGACTGCCTCTTCCTTGTTATTGCAAATTTAGAGGAAGTTTAGAGGAACTTTGTTTTTGTAATTATTATACAAAATTGTTCAGGGGCTGGGAAGTTGTCTTTCATGTGATATATAAGAAGAAGAAGAAGAAGAAGAAGAAGAAGAAGAAGAAGAAAAGAAGAAGAAGAAAGTAGAAGAAGAAGAAGAAAGTATTTTTAATAGGCTTCCCACTATATTCAAGCCTAGCTTAGCACATGTAATAGTAACACACGCTTCATTATAGTTGAAACGTGCTTCTTCCAAAGAGCACTGTCATGAAGGTTTAAAGCACATATACTGTAGAGTACCGCAGGTGTAAATAGAATGTTTAAAAAGGAATTTGAAAGTTTAGGGATAATGTATTTTCCTTCTAGTTTAAATATACACTTTTGGTTTGATTCCCTGCCAGCAGTCCCAATTAAAACAAATTAAACCAAGAAATGGTTAAAAACTACAAACTTTCGCTCCTCAAAGATCAATAGACAGTATTTATCGAGCTGCAGCTGCCATGCTATTCTTTATAATTTTCCACTTCAGCTTTTCTTTTATTGCTTCATGTCTTTATTAATACCCAGCGCAATAAAAATAAACAGGAAGGACTGAGGATAAAAACAGTGACAGCAGTTTAACCAAGGGTTTTAAATATGAAAAAGTTTTCCTGCATATTCCCAGATTAAATGGCACTTTTAAATCATGTTCTGCTGAAATAACCCTTCTCAGATTCTCAGTAGTAAAGCCCTGACCATAATAGCTCAGGGGTTTAAATGTGTTTTTGTGATTTGCTGTATAACTTTATTAAACTCTCTATTGTTTTAGTCAGTTCCCCAAGCTATCTAAAATGAACATGTCAATCTCAAATTATACTGCAGAAAACCTGCAGCGACAGTACAGGTCAGTTTAACTGCAGTGTATCTACTGACACCAGTCACGTTGCTATGGTGTTTGTTTTTGTCAGGTGGGATACTCCTGTCTTGGGGTCCTATGAAAGTTTCAAGCACAGCATTCTGGAGTACAAGATAAAAGAGAAACCCCAGTAAAAGCAAGGCAAATTGTAATAAAGCACAGGTATGCATTGTAAAGCATATAATGAGCAATAGAAAATGCACAGCATAACCATGTGAAAAGTATAGGAAAACTACATAAATACTTGGAAACGTCTCCAAACACTGTATACACACATTCAGAGGGTACCCGTTTGAGAGCAAGCTCTAAGGTATGCCTTGTGTTTTGATTGTAGAAGGGAAGAATAATAGCTCGATGTGAATCAGTCATGTTTACTGATTTAGGGACATGGGAGGAACAGCAATTAATGGCAAAGAGAGAGGAGGGAGCCATATCAAGTTTAGGTCTGGTTGTAATCTAGCAACAGCAATAAAAATGAGCTCAATAAGGCTCTTTCAGCAGCAATGCAACAGACAAATGTTTTGGCAATGTTTTCTGCATAAGAATTGACGTTGAACAGGTTGTCTGCTGTGTATCTTCTGATTGACTGTGTAAGGTTATGGATTACCAAGCAGGGTCGAGCATTAGGTGGGAACACATGATGGATGCTGCCTACTGTACTGTATGCATGATTTGTTGACAGTCTAAACTAGAGAGCTGAATGAAACTCTCAAACTCTAAAGCACATGTTTGTTAAAAGATGTTAAAATTGAAATTTGGATTTCACCTAGAATGTTTTAAAAGCATGCATTTTCTTTTACCACTTTTAGAAATCAATGTTTAAAAACTGTCAGCCCTCTCACCTGCACTGGGACAACATGGTCGCTTTGGGTTTGTTTACAGTCAGGACCAAGTTAAATAGTTTTTTTGGCCTGTAATTAAATTGCATCTTCAACTCCGTGAACTCATTTTGATTTAGCTTCTGTTGTGAAATACAACAGGGTTGGTAACATGAAGTTCCACGCTTTGTGCCAAAATTTTGCGAGTCCTAATTTGTAAACACTACATCGGGTCATTTATTTATTTGAAATGGCATTACATTGAAATACATTCAGCTGGCTTATCAAGGAGAGTGTTTAAAAACAAAACACTTCAGTCCTCCGTCACCCCCTGCATATCCCAGGAGCCTGTGCAAAAATAAACTGGAAGCTCTCCTGTGTGAATCCCTGGGTTTATGGAGCCCTTGCAATGGCATATTCTGGAATTCATACTTGTGTATATTTGTATTTCCTTCTCATTTGCTGAGGAGCAAGCCTTCTGTTACCAAAAGCCCACAGTATGCAGTATGGGAGAGGATATGGGGAGCATGCGAAGCATCAGATTGAGATGACCTAATGTGCTCACTGCACCCCTGCAAGCATTGCTGTTATTAAATGAACATATAATTTATAGTGTTTACACAAAGGGAGTAAAAAACTGACAGAAAAAAAGGACACACCAGTTAACCCTGGCTTAGCTGTACTAAAGCAGTGGCTCTTTATAAACAGTGCAGGCTTCTGCTTTAACCATACATGTTGTTCATTGTACTGTCCATTAAATACTCACATTCGGCACTAGACTCGCTTCTGTTTTAAGAAACGATACATGCCCATTTCTTCAGACCTGTTATTCTAATACTACAGTGGATGTGGGTCATATATGCAGGTCTAAGTTGGTATTTAAATGCGTGTTACTTACAGTTGTAGTGAAAAGTTTACGTACCACAATGTAAATTTATAATTTCTACTGATTTCTTGAAAACAAATCATTATAGGAAAAGTCTTTTGTAGCAAAACTTTTGCTTTTGTGGATGAGGAAAAAAAGTTACAAGAAATAGATGTCTACAATTATTTATTTTCAAAAGTATTCATATCCTTTGATGCTATGATAGTAGTGCATCTGGACATTCCAACACAACAACGATCCAAAGCACACATCAGAATGGTTAAAGAAGAATAAAATCAAGGTTCTGGAATGGCCTAGTCAAAGTCCCGATCTAAATCTGATTGAGAATCTTTGGTATGAGTTGAAGAAGGCTGTGCACAAGAGAAGTCCTTAGAATTGGAATCAACTGTAACAATTTTGTGTTGCAGAATGGTCAAAAATCACTAAAGAATCATGCCAAAAGCTGATTGCCAAATATCCTAATCGTTTAAAAGAGGTTATTATTGCTAAAGGTGCCTCAACTAGCTATTAATTTCATTTTCCTTGTCAGGGTATGAATACTTTTGAATGAGCATTTTTGGAGTTTTGCAAAAACAAATTCTGAAATAAATAATTGTAGACATATATTTCCTGCAACTTTTTTTCCTCATCCACAAAAACAAAACTTTTGCTACAAAAGATTTTTCCTATAATTATAGTTTTTTTGAAACAGTAGAAATTATAAATTTCCATTGAGGTATGTAAACTTTTGGCTACAACTGTATGTCTTTATTTGTATAGTTATTTTTGCTATAGAGATTGCAGCATACCTAAATGAATGTAACCATGGTAATCATCTTACATCCTGACCCAGATACAAGCAGAGAAACGTCACTCTGTGTAATTACTGTACATCTTATTTATGTGTATCTGATTTCCTATTGTTTCCATTTATTAATTCAATGTGTTCTGTACTTCCAGCTCAGCTCCCTGGGCGCTGTTCTGGTCAATAGTGATTTCTCACTACTTTGTGTTTATTACAGTCCTCTGCAGTCCTGGTCAACAGCATCTCTCAATCAAACATTATAACATTCTGCAGTTTTTTTTTCTTTCTTTTTTTTAATAGTACCACTTTCAAACTAACTTATTAAAGATAAATAAATAAAATAATAATGTTCCAATTGTTTACAGCTAATCAGCTTCTGTAGATATTGCAATGGGTCTTGCCATTATAATGGAGAAATTAAGATATCCTGATAAGATTTGATCCCACCGTGCACAGTGCAGGTTATATGGTTTTTAACTTGTAGCAACACAATCTCAGTAATGGTTGATTAATTGCCATTATAGTATTTGGAGCTCAGGGGTAAGAGTTGCAAAACTATCTTGCGTTAGTAATATTACAAATCCATGCAGAGAAGATAACAAGTTACTCATTAATGACGCTACACTACTTCATGTTATTTTAATTTGTCTTTAATTTATTTCATTGGTCAAGGTTCATTCATTTTGAGGGCATTATTGAATCAGTAGTGGGCATTTATATATCTGACCAAATATATAGATATTAAATATCCTGTTTAAAATATATATACTTTTTTTTAACCCTTCCATTTAATGGTTAAACTTGGAATAACACATAGGATCCACCAGGTCAGCCCTTTAGTCTAAATATTAATTCCAGCTACATACTTGGTTACAACCACAAGTAACTAGCATTATATACACCAACTCAACCTGCTGGACATTACATGCATAACGGCTCAAATTACTTAGATATGCGTTCCTGTAAAAAAGTGAGTAATTTTTAATTATATGCAGCTAGCTGCTAACTGAGTTCAAAGCTCCACTTGAAATTAATCTGCTGTCTTAAAGACTCCCCATACAGCACACTCATACCACACCATACCACAGAGATCCCTTTGTAAAACATAAAGACATTGATTACAATGTTTTAGTGCTTGTTTAATGTACTATGACTAAGTTTCCTTTATATTTACTATATGCTTTGCTAGGGCTTGTTTATGAGTTGTTAAATGATAAATAATGATAACATGTTCTGGCGCACTGATAAGGAGCTTATTGTGGTTGTTTTAAGATATGTATAAACAAGGCGTTGTTCCTTTTTTTCTAAAAGAGGCAATTAAAATGGCTTGCCTGTAATAATTACACCAGATATACTAAATATGTGTACTGTACAAATGATTGTCTGAGCAATGGGTGGGGCAGACCACACCAGGTTTGTAGAAACAAGTCAACTTGAACCAAGCTTACTCTAATTTGATTTGAAAATGTGATTGCTATTATTCCTGATTCTGCATATCTATACTGCATATTTCCATTACTATTTCTAAACCCTATGCAAAACATTTTTAGTACAAAAGTGGTCAGTGGTCATTCTCACTTTCATCTTTATTTAAATGTCTCTGAGTACTTTTTGAGGTCAGTTGGATAGTGCTTGCTTTGTACAGTATTCCTTTATGAACGAAATCCAGGATGCCTTTGGCTGGTTTCTATGTTGGGTTACACAAATGCTGGGTAATGAAGTCCCACGCATATCTGATAGGAAGATCATTGCTGCAGCTCAGTGTAAACCAGCGGGCATGTTTCAGCTTTTTTTCTTAGATTTGATGTTTTGAAAAACTTTTAAAAAGTTGTTATTGGCATACATTTCCATTAATGATCATGCCCAATATCTCTGAATCACTAGTAATCCTTGACCAGGAATCAGGATAAGGGGTTTGTTAAGCAACCTCAAGCAAACCTAGTTTTCTCTAATTTATTGCATTGTTAAAATGGTTCACAACTCCACTTCGAACAATCGGCAGGACAGTGGTCTAGTCCAGGGTGTATATGATGAACTGCAAACTAGTTCATCTTTTCTGTGTAACATCTGCTTTTGGAAAAGCCATGTCACGAAGTTCTGCCCATTCCCTCCCCTCCCATGATCTAAATTTTAAGGAACATTGAAGAAAGCTAATAATAAATCTGAGTTATCAATCAAGCAATGCCAGGCTTGACCATCTGCTCTGATCCCCTTGTTGTTGGCTTCTCCTGGTCTTCTTGTATATATTTAAACTAAACTGCATGGCTGCCAGAGCATACTTCTGCCTATACATTGCTGGGATGTATTCTTAACAGCTGTTCTTTTCCCTGAGATGATAAGGCTGTTTTATTTTTGCAACTACTCTTTGAACAATTTGATTGATTATTGTGTTGACACATATTCACAATGGATTTGAACACTAATCTGTGACGCAGTGTAAGCATGAAGGTTTTAAAACCTGGCTGAACAATGCTGGTACAGCCAGTCTGTTGTCCTTGTGCAGTACTAGAATAAAAACTATATCCACGAATGTACGCTCATTTAAAACCCACCACATAATGAATGTACATCATTGTAAAGTCCCTTTGTGGTTACGGCTGTGACCTACAGCTTGCTTTTGTGACTTTTTGCTACATGAGTATGTACATCTCGCACATATTTACAGTTGATTACTATGGCTTGTGTTTGTTTCTAAGGAATGAAACCAACTCTCTCCTTCCTGTTTATGTCCGCAGGCCCAGCGATGAGAAGCACCCCACGGTCAAGGCAGACGGTTATGTGAACAACTTGGCTGAAGCTGTGGACAGGATCCTGAAACACTTGGGTGAATGAAGGTGGTGTCAAGGGCGCTAGCACTGAGATTCATTCAACACAGGGCTCCTTTAGTAGAGAAGTGCCCCTTTGATAACACGTACTGCACCATGACGACTCATTAGTGGCTAACCCACTAAACTTGTTTAATAGTAGGAACCTGACATTGTAACTACATGCATGTTAGACAAGTCTGACACATGAAAGGGATTTATTAAGTTCTTAAATAAATACATGAGAATTGTTATGGTGTCTCTTTTTATTTAGCTTATATACGTGGGTGGGAACATGAATGGCCTTTGTCATTGTGACAGAGATCACACATCAGTCTGGGATGTTGTGGACGTTGCAAAGTATGACCCCACTATTTAAATAATTCATTTTATAAACAAAATGCCAGCATTGTATTTTGTAAAGTATGAGTGTTGAGAAGAAAAGCTTTCATTTTAGCTTCAGGCCACATGCTTGTAGAATGTGGTTTTCTTAACGAGAATTACCCTAAACTGAATCAGGTTAAAACTAAACACATTTCTTTTTGTAATTTCTTAGAAAACCCCAAATTAGACTCCACTCGACGAAGGAGGATGGCCTTGCAGACTATTTTACCACACTACGTTTACACAGGAATTCAGTGCTTTGTCTTTACTTCAGAAAATCAGAGTAGTTCTAACGCCAGCCACAGAAAGAGGCGCTAACATTGAATTATTAAAAAAAAAAAAAAAAAAAAAAAAAAAAAAAAAGGCTGTGTTTTAGTAATGTTTGTGTAAAGATGGAACGTTTACTGTAGCATTTCTCCATTGGGCTGTATAGCAATGCCAATGCAACACTATCATCCTTATTGTCATACAGTACTTTGATTAGAAACGTGAAAGAAAACCGCAATTACAACTAATGGCTCAGTTTGCAAGATGGGAAATAATCCAAACTTTCAGTATACCACAAGTAGCAGAAACATATTGATATGCTAATTTTAACTGCAATATGGATGCATAAATATAGTAAACCAATTATTTAACATTACTTGCAGGGATTACAATTCAACTTTTGCCAGCACTTAAGATTTCTAAGCCCGACAGACACATGCACTGAAGTAGATTTGTGGCAGTGTCCTCTGTTAATCACCAGGGGAATGTATCATAACAAGCAAAATGAATTGTTGACATAAACAGGGAATTCTTACAGATTAGAAGCTGGAATTATTAGAGGAGTTAAGGGAGGTTCTAAACTCACCAGTACGAAATAGGATCAAGAACCCAATCAAGAATGTAAACCACAGTGTCATGCAGATTAATTGATAAAGGGTGTGGAGATGAATACTCTCATTGCACTGAGAGATAGAGAGCGGAAGAAGGAACAGGGCTCGCTGCGTGCCTGGTTTACAAATGCAGGGCAGAGACAAGTCTTGCTCAGGGAGACTTGGTTTGCACGCTCAACAATCCCGTGACATGGAAACCTCTGATGTGAACAAAGGTTAATCCCAATACACAGTATGAGGTCAGCCTAAGAGCTTTATTCACCCCAACCCCATTATCTGCTTATTTAGTAACTAGGGTGGCATGCCGGAATGACAAAAATACACTCTATGTAATTAATAACACTTGTCTACATAGATGTGTTTTACATGCAAGTGTTTGCTATGGATTGAAATTCAAGGCATCTTAAACCCTTTGAACACGCACCCCCAAGCTAATTTGCTTGGTTCACTTCTTTTTTGTCATTCATTTAGAATACAGTTTGAATACAAAAAATGTATACTGTCATCTTTCACGACAAAGTAATTGATCAAATTTTTAAACGAAGTTGAGGTTTTTCACACATCTCACAAGCTGGACGCCTGAATTTTAATACAGCTCAGGTCACATGTGAAATGAGTTTGGGGGTCTGAAGTTAGCCCACAGTGACATGACACCAATTTTTATATTATACTACTAACAAAAAGAAAATACAAAATAAAGAACAAACTGAAAATGGGGACAAAATTATACTTCTCAAATCAGTCAGACCAACCTGTCTGGCTGATCTGGCCAGACACCTGGCCATGTTTTCTTTCTCAGTTCAGCAGACACACTGCACATTTACATACTGTATAGAAAGCAAAATGGATGTGCAAAGAAATTAAGCACACGGCATGCCAATGGTACTGAAACCAAACATTTATTTACATATTAAAAGCAACAAGCAAATTCCATATCGTTGCTTGTGCAAAGGGCCACTGACACTGAATTAGAGGCTGGGCTTTCAAACATTCAGCTTAAAGTAGTATCTTCACTGAAGAATACTTTTTAGAATATAAACAACTCAAAAATCTTTGTTTTGCTGGGTTTGTACTGCTGCATATTGCATTGTACGCTCAAACAAACTTCTGCTCCTGACTGCAATGAGCTAATTCATTTCCTGAAGTCAAGCTGCTAACTTGAAGTCTTAGTTTTGCTTGGTTTTATGCTCAAACAAACTCCTGCTCCTGACTGCAATTTCCTGATGTCAAGCTGCTAACTCGAAGTCAGTTTTGCAGGGTTTGTACTCTGGTCAAGCCGCTAACACGTAGCAGAAGTACGTACAGTACAGTACAGTTTTGTATTCAATTCATCTGATCCATGTATGGACTGAAATAGCCATTACCCACAATGAAATAATAAATCATTACAGCAGTGAACTTCCACTTTAACCCTCACGCTTCCCAGGAATAGAATGGCTGTTTGAGCTCGACAAAATTATAGTGTGCCTTTTGCTTTGGCTGTTTCGATAGGGATACAGAAGTTATAACTGTACGGAGCAGGAAAAAGCTATTAGCTCAAGCAAACCTGCTGCATCATAGCCCTCTAAAGGAACTCATACAGTGCTACTCCTTTAAAGTATCAGCCTATAGTCAAAAGCCATACTGTAGTTACAAGACCATGCTATTTATATTCTGCTATTGCTGGTTGAATGGCATTATGAGGCAAATAGGAGCCACGACCATGGTGCCTTATAACTGGTTGTAAAGGAATCCACTGAACAGTAAAAAGGCTTATCATTGGACAGCAGTAGTTACTGACACCCCCCTTCCCCCAATATTGCTTTATTAAAAAGCAAACTATTCTTCTATGCCATCTTTCACCAGACTTTGAATGCTGTAATAAATATCACGCATGTGCAATTGCCAGTTTTTGACACGTGTTAAAAAAAGGCAATAAACTGAACTACATGAAGATCGTCCTTCAAACAAAGTCAGACACCACTGCATTAACACTGACAAGAAAGGGATAACTCTGCTCTGTGTATACTCCTGGCTCCCATTCCTCCCCAGCCTCTTCAATGCTTCCAGCAAACATACTCTCCGTTTCTTTTTATAAACTGTATACATTGCAAACCCCACATATCTGGCTTGTAAAATGCATTGCGCTGAAGAAGTAATGGGGGGATCTGGGCAGCTATAACAGGAAAGGTGCTTGCATTACTGACTTGTAAAACCCTATCAACCAGCTATTATTATACCATATTTAATAATTTAATAAAAACCTTTTCATTGTTCTCTGGTTACCCATGTTTTCCAGAACATAAATGTACAAACCGAGCACACACAGGGACCAATAAATATAAATTTGGCAGGTTTGTTTTGAGATCCAGAAAATGTATAACGTTTACAAGCAAGGATATGTAGGTATCAATTTAATGAGCTAAAGAGCGATGGATGTACAGTAAATACAGACCGCCTTTATTAATCCTGTTGCTATCTCCCTCCAGCAGTTATTTATAGCCTCATTTATTTTTCAGAAGCTGTTAACTGTGATTAATCTGACAACCATAACTTGCATGTTACACGAAGAGGGCAGAAACAATTATGCAGACATGTTTGGGTAATAATCTAAATGTATATAGAAAAGCCTAGTAACCTGATATCCATTCATACAGGCTTCATGAAGACTTATGAAGCATGCATGTTTTACTACTACCTTCACAAATACTGCTGTAACACTGTACTACACTGAATTAAAATGCAGTACATTGGACATTTCAACAATGCCGCAGTACTGCCTAGGCAGTGTATTACGGGTATGTACAGCACAGTTGTAACATTACTGCAGTTCTGATCTTTTTTGTGAAGGATACAGCAGTTTGCCTTTTCCAGTGTTTAAATGCATTCTTAGTTTAAGTCCTCCAAAAGACTATTTGTGATTTATTACAAAGATAACTGATGTTCATTTCTTTCCAAGCACCTTGAAAGAACCACCTTAGTCTCTGTATTCATTTAAATGAATTTAAATGAATACAGAGACTGAGGTGGTTCTTTCATGGTGCTTGGAAAGGAAAGTGTGGAGGCAACTTTAAACTATTATACATCATTATCTATTCAATGGAGCTACTTAGGGTTTCTCAATCCCATCTGTTACGCAACTCTGTCCCAATTGTTTTAATGTTCTATTAAAAACTTATCATTTTATGGATGGATTTCAGCCTTGAACATGACATTTAATACTCTAGTATAATGCTTTCAAGAAGTATTCTTTCCGACATGTTAAATTTTCATGTCAAAGGGATAGCTGGGTTTCTTGCTGAGCTGTTTAACCCGTTTCACAGTTCTGCACATAAACAACCTCTTTAACTCACTGACTTGGCAAAAAATGAATTCCCCAAACTGCATCAAGGCTGTGCTATAATCCTCAACTAGTTCTCACACTTCTCCCCCACCCCCGCACACAGTACATGTAAATGCTATTGTCGACTTCAGGATATGACGGTCGTTCAACAATCATCTTTCTCTCTCGAGTTCCGTGTGCCCTCAAAACTTTCCCTGTGATAAGACATCACCCCTCGGCACACCTGCTGACACCCTTTTCACTGGAGTGTCCCGTTATCATCACAGGCCTGTATTTAAACAGGTAGAGGTTTTGCCACTCTGAGGTGCAGAAATGATCTGCTGCATTAGTGCTGTGTGCTTTTGATGAAAGCCCAAGGATGATGTGCTGAAGAACGGTGGAACCTCATCTGCAGCTTCAAAGGCCACACTAGTGCTTCAGTTTGGTCCGCCCACTCTACTCCCAGGTCTCACCTTACCTGGTGTATAAAATTCAGAGGAGGTAGTGCATATCTCTCAGAGATTTTCAAAGTAGCTTGGAGGCTTCGGAGGTTCTGTTTTGTTGCTGATCTTTTTTATTTTTATTTTATTCACCAAGCTTAGTAAATTCAATTACTGTCGATCCAATTATCTTCCTATAGCATGATTAAATCTTTATAGCACAAGGGTAGGCAGCCATGGCTCCTATGAACCATTCTATTGCATGACTTTGTTCCAGCCAGGTCCTTTAATTATTTACTTGATTATTCATCAAGATACAATTAAAAAATTAAGGAACTGCTTGGAACAAAGTCCGGCAATGTCATAGGCTGGATGAGCCAAGGTTGTCAACCTTTGCTTTAGCAGAACTACAGTTGTGACTTAATTACAGCCTTTGTGCTATCTTAGGTTACAGAGAAATCAGACATATACAAGTTTGAAGCTACAAGAAGATATCAACTGGAATAACAGTTTAAGGCTGCTGCTTGTTTTTCTTACTTGATGAATTGCTTCAGAATGCTGCACACTACCAATCTGTCAGGCTGCAGTTTCTGATGTTGCCGGATGAATGGTGGTATATTATATTTCTAACAAGGCAAACTGGTTATACAGCAGTGTTCGTTATGCTATTGCTACTATTGACCCTACACATGCTACCCCCATCTCTCTCCATGCTGGATTCCTTGGCAATCTTCAGTATCAGTTGGCAGCAGGAGCCTTCATGTCTGGGAGCATAAGGTGGATACAGCAGGGTGGGTAATGTACGGGGCTCTGTGCTGAAAGAGGTTACACTGTTCAGATGAGGTCACGTTTTCCTTGTGGAATGTCAAGTATCCCATGGTGCTTCACTTTCTCCCTTTCTCACCACACACAAATACTGATTCAATTTCACTCCAGAGCTGCTCAGTGTCTCCAGTGAGTCATTCCAGTCAAGCCTGGTCCTTGCTATAAAGTTTCAGTCTGCATTGCTATCCAGTACGCATAAGAGACAGGCCTCAGATCCTGTGGGAAGCACATCACACGTCAACATTTTTTAGATACAATAATAATCATTGCCAATATATATATTTTTTTAATCAGTGGTAACCTCAGCATGCTTTAAGTTCCGGTGCTCTTATATTATAATTTCCATTTAAATGAAAACAACTGGACTGGTCCTTTGGTGTTAGATTTCACCAGCTCAAATAGAGCAAAAAGATTCTTCAGAATGGAACAAGTATTCACATACTATCATTACGATAGCCATCATCCTAGCACGTATTTGATATGCATCTGTCACACTGTGGTGCGGCCAACCCCTATCCTAATCATACACAGCATGTCTGCTAACTGCAGCCTACAGAGATTGGAATGTGGTATAATATGACATTCAGGACATTCTAAGCCATATGCCTGCCTCCCTTCCCAGGGGCTGATGTTTTGCAAGTGCTGTACAAAACAACAGATCCCTTTGCTTCACCTGCACCATTTCAGTGCACTGAGCTAATGAAATGACCTTGTTCTTATATCTCCAGTACCAGGGGTGGAATCTGAATTATCACCACTTGTTTTCTGAGGATTTGTCAGCACAACAAAAAAAAAAGTTTGAACAACTTGCTTAGCCGCATCCACCACTGCGTAAACCCTGACAATATCATACAGTAGTTTGACACATTTTCAAATATTCTCCAGTAAATGCTGTATTCTAAACAGCAACTTGACCCACACCTGTCATGCTGACTACAGACTGACAAAACCTGAACATCTACCAGTATTTGGAGCAAAAATGCATTGCATCGTTAAAATGTTTTAGATGAAAGCTAGCGAAAGTATCAAAGACTCCTGCTGTTTTGTATGTGACACTACAGCAGTCTTAGAACCTTACTCCCAAACATACTAGCAATAATTTCCCTAATTTATATGTATGCCTGCTGTTATTTTTGGCAGTCCTGTGTATGAACAGCTTGAGGCATTGGGTTCCCACCTATCATCCACTGTACCAACTTCACCTAGAAACACAGCTGTTTGTTTTGAGTGGTCCTGCGGTTGCCACCTTGTTAGCTGCCATTCCAAGTTTTCCTTTAATCCTTCCCCTGCCTGTGGTTGTGAGCTTCCTGCTTCAAGGATGGCTGTGGACAGGAAGTTCCAAGTCAGCTGACAGGAAACTCCTGTGTAGCCGCTCAACACACAGCGTTTTGTTTTCAGCCCTGCTGGGTCCACATCATATTGCTTCCCCTGTTTTATTTGTGTTTTTATTTCCAGAGAAAGTAGGACTTGTTTAACAGAAAACATTTTTTCTTATTTTCTTCCCCAACCAAGTCACTTGAGGGGCAGCTGTATCAACAGTCCTTGGAAAAAAAAACACTATAGCGTGGTACGCTTTCTGACAATATTGCCGCTCCTTGGCACTGAAAATGGCACATGGATTATTTTCGCACAGCATGGAGGTTTCCCCCTCTGCGCTTAAGTATTATGTTTCTTTTACGAGGAGGGCGGTTACAGCGCTCCTGGAAAACTGTGTATCACCCAAAACAAGGCAGGGTTTTACTGCAGCATGCCTCACCAAACCAGTGTCCCCGTCTGCTGCTCTGTTAAGAACTAAAGTGTTGTCGAAAGAAAGGCATGCTAATCTTTCTGTGACAAGCGGCGAGCTTCTTATCGAGTTACAAATGCAACGTCACTCTTGCACAGCTCCACACTCACCTAATCTTCAAAGTCTATCAGCCCAATCAAAATTCAATTTCCTGTACAAGTTGAACCCTGTGTAACGACCGTACAACAGAGGCTGATTTTACCCTCCAATTTCCACTTCCCCCTTAGCAAGGTTTCGTTTGGATGTTTTATTTCTGGTATTTTTTTTTTTTTTTAATTTTGCAGCCCCCCCCCCCCCGAAAACTATGAGCCAGCCCTCTCCTGCAAGCCCCTGGTTGTTACTAATGTGCTGGACTTCTCATTTTAGAAGGAGCTCATTCTCTTTTCCACAAGGAAACTACTCCCACTCTCTACATGCAGTTTTCAATAGGACTCTCTCATTGCCCCTCCTGCCCCCTACTAACACTGTCTCCATCTGTCCTATTCATCCTTCATAGTTGAGCCCAGTCCGCAGCGTGGAAATGAGACGGTAGAAACTGACCTAACCCTTTAAGCACACTTCATAGCTGTGACTTCCCCTGCTTACCCAGAGACCACCAGAGTAGAAGGGGACATGACATATCAGTGCGGCAAAACCACATGGACTCCTAACTTCTGGATAAAGTAGTGTAGTGTAAAAACATATCAAGCGTACACCAGACACATTAATAACTAGCAATGTGAGCTTGGACGGGTGCGTAGAGCTCTTTGCAGGTGGTATTAAAAATGGTTTGGCTCTATATGGGTTCTAATGATCTCCTGGTTCTGGTGTGTGGGGGTCTTTTCCATTTGGTCTACATATAGTAGGTGAACTGCAGTAAAACTAAGAGCACATTAGCGAGAGACAAAAGAGCAGCACTGTGGTAGGAAATCAACAGTAAAAGTGTGCTGACTGACTTCCTAAAACACACACACTGCTGAACACTTGCCTCATCTGAAAGCCTTTTCTCTTTTCAAACTCCATATATGATTTTAACCCTTTACTACCCTGGGTATGTACCATACTTCTGTAATCCTTACTTTCACAACGTTAAATATTTTGGCACACTGGGCAGCAAAGGGTTAAAGTTAACAGCAGCTGACCCTAAAATGCCAACACATCAGGAGGGATTTCATGCCTCTCCTAAGATATACATCTCAAGAATGAATGTAATTTCAACAAGTCTATACAGCACAGCAAAACAAGTCCAAACCTTCACAGCATGAAGCAGTAAAATGAGGTCCCTCAATCGGATGCCCGTTGTCTTGCCACAGGGTTGCAGGGCTCTCCCAAGTATTCTTAAAATATGAACAGCTGCTGGGAGCAATGCATAAGGCTCTGCTGCTGCCTTTCCAACAGACTTCAACAAACAAATGAGACAACTCCCTGCAGTTTCAAAATAAGAATGGCACTTGTTTGTATCTGTTTCTACAAACCACTGGAGACCATATGGTACTGTGGAAGATTTAGTTAAGTAAAGGAGTATAAGGCACAGTAGTAATTTGGTTTGTTTGTTGGAGAGTTTTCATGTCTTACGTTAGTCAGCCAGTTGTTTTTACTGGCATTAATAAATTAACAGCAGAAATCACAATTCTTCATTGGTTAGATACATAGGGTCTTTTGTTTTCTTCTGTTGGTTGTGCTTGGAACTGGCAGACGCCCCTTTGATGGGCATGCATGTGACCTCCCTACAATAAAAAATAAATAACTGTTTTGACCTTTTATTGATTATAGTTGAACTCTTCACTTTCAGCTGAAAAGTTGTGTATTTTATAAATTTGTACAGCCTTGGTTGTACAAAAGCACAAGAGAGTAACATTTTTTATGTTACTATTTCTAGAAGCGTTTTATTTTTTTTATTATATTTAAATCTCCAAATGCAAACAATGGAGAGATGCATAATGTCATTGCTTTAATGATTGCAACAAAGTGACTTATTTTTTAAGTATTATTTATTTATATATCTTTTTTTAAATGGTGGCTCACCAAAAAAAATATTTAAAACAATTTATATCCTCCCTATAATTGCATGTTCAGCAAACTCAATCTAATTTTTTTTACTAGCAAACTGCAGTACATGCCTACAGCTGCAAAAGTTTACTTTATTGCCCATGCCCATTATTAAAAAAAAAAAATTAAAAAAGTGTTTACTTCAGACATCAACTGATTTTGCAAAATTCAAACCACTTGTTTTCTGAAACAGAAAACATGAAAAACAGTTTGTTACAAAACGAGTTAGATGCACATGGAGAGGCCCTGAAATGACAATTCTCAACATTAACAGTTCTTATTGTTTTTGGTCTCCTTTCAGAAGAAAATGGTGCAAAAGCTTAAGAAACCCAGCCTGTAGTACTTTACAACCTCCGTTATCTTCCAGCCAATCTGCTCGGCTATCCCCATGTTTGAAGAAGGAGCCGAACATTCAAGAAAAAGAAGGTCGATGGTGGTTGTTCCAACTTCAAAATCATTCTCCGATTAACATTCCCATCTGTTTGTGTGTGAGCAGGAGAATACTTTTAAACTTTTCACCAAGCCTCTCGACCCAGTATAACAACATGACCCCCTCTCCCCCACCACATCACCCCACTAAACTTTCACAGTGCTTTAGTGTGCTGAAGATCCACACAACAGTGCTGCATTTCCCCAACTCTGTCGAATTCCACAGCCTGAACTCTGTACATCTACTTTGTTTCAAAATAAGATCTCCTTAACCTGGGTATGTGAGCCCTTCTATTGACTGAGGTGTGTTTCTGCTTTCCAGTGTGGTGCCCTGCATCAGCCCCTCAAGTTTCAGGGCTTCATACAACTTTCAGAACCCTGCAACGCTCTTCAGGGCACCAGTCAACACTTTTCCCGCTTCAGTTTCTTTCAATCTGGTCAATGTCCAGTTCTCCTCCCAGCTGAGAAGCATCCCCCACTGTCCTGCTCTCAACCTCCCAGTTCACGCACTCGTCCACATTCTCTGCTGTCTTCTTGGAGTCTCTGTCCTCGTCTGGACTGAAGTTCAGCTCCTCATTGGATAGGTCCTCCTTGTTGGCCCCCTCCTCTTCAGTGTTCTTTTGAGGCCCCACCTCTGGTACCCCAGCAGGTCTGAGGTCAGTCTCATACTGGTTAGCACCGCTGCAAGCCGGAGGCACTTGGTTAGTTTGAGAGCAGTCTTCACTGGGAATACCAGGGCAACTAAGGCTATGGAAATTTCTGAGCTTCTGCAAAAGAAAAAAGAGAAAAAAAAAAAAAAAACTTCAGTGCATTTTTGCTGTTATAATTAGCAGCCAGGGTTAATTTGCATAAACTCTCTGAAGACACAAATCAGTACCACCACTGTAAGTTTTGACATTCAGCTGAATCTCCCTGGAAGAGAACCATGCTCAACTTCAACCCATGCTGGTGCTGCGCTCACTGGTATTATCGAGATGGATTAGAAAAGTAATGCATCAGCTTCTGGTTGAAAGAGCTTGAAGGAGTTCAACGAAACTGAAACATATGCTGTGGGTGGGGAATGAGAAGTGTTCCACATTCTTGTCTGTAACAAATTATTTCCATCCCAACAAGCAGCTTGGTTCTAGAATAGCAGCCCTCACTTCAGAGGTGCAGTATAAGAGGATGAGCCGGACCATGACTTAAGATGAAAGGGATCTCAGAAGTTACAATAAAAAATGGTACACTCCTAGGGTTTGTCAATAAACACACAGAACTGTCTACAAGTCATGTGTTTACTAGGATTTTAGTTAACAACACACTTCTTTTCACATCTCACAAACTTCGTAATGTAGTGATAACATGAAAACATAATTGAGCAACAAGACACATGAGATTATGAAGTGGTTTGGTTAGTAAGGAGTCTGAGTGTTATACAAACCAGTCTGTAATTTTAGTAATTCCTGATGTTGAGGGTCAATGAAGATCAGGAATGTGTAAGAACTGCACACAATGAAAAGGCAGTTTTGCACATCTCAGATTAGACCTGACACACACCACTTTAACCAAAGTGAAGCTTTTACCAAGATATCGGCTGCACAATTACCTATTGGTATACAGGTGCTTTGCAGAGATAGTCATCTGTAACTTCAAATGCTCTGTCACAAATTCTGTGGTAAAACTTACTGTATGAAAATTTTTTTTTTTTTTTTTTTTTTTCTTCAGCTTAAGGTCTCAGAGAAGTTATGAGATATGAAATTTTAGGCCTTGCTCTTTTTGGAGTTCCTTTTCTGCTGCAGTGTGCACTGTAAATGGTTCAGAACCTTGGAAAATGTTGTAGACAAACAGTATATCCAGGGCAGGGTTTGCATACATCAGAGTTACCCAAGTCAAGTTCCTCTGTATTTGTTACCATGGAAATACAGTATTACAGTGCCTACAGAAAGTCTACACCCCCTTGAACTTTTTTCATATTTTGTTGTGTCAGTGCCATGCATTTAAGTGATTTTTTTCCACTTATCTACACACCATACTCCACACTGTTAAAGGGGAAAAAGTTTTTGTTGAGAAAAAAATTATATATTAAAAATACAAAACTGAAAGATCATAATTGAATAAGTCTCCACCCCCCTGAGATAATACTTGGTGGAAGCACCTTTGGCAGCAATTACAGCTGTGAGTCTGCTGGGATAGGTCTCTACCAACTTTGCACATATAGATTTGTTCCTTGGGGAGCGTTGATGGACAGCAATCTTCAAGTCATGCCACTAATTTTCGATTGGATTTAGGTCGGGGCTCTGACTGGGCCACTCAAGTACATTTACCTTTTTGTTTCTTAGCCACTGTGTGCTTTGGGTCGTAGTCATGCTGAAAGGTGAACTTCCGTCCCAGTTTCAGCTTTCTTGCAGAGGGCAGCAGGTTTTCCTCATTTTCACTTCTATCCTGACAAGTGCCCCAATCCCTGCTGATAAGAAACATCCCCATAACATGATGCTGCCACCACAACACTTCACAGTAGGGATGGTTTTCTTTGGGTGATGCACTGTGTTGGGTTTGCGGCAAACATAACGCTTTGCATTTAGGCCAAAAGTTCCATTTTAGTTTCGTCAGACCACAAAACATTTTGCCACATGGCTACAGAATCTCCTGAGTGTTTTTTGGCATACTTCAAAACGGGATTCTAGGTGGGCTTTCTTGAGTATTGGCTTGCTTCTGGCCATCCTACCATACAGGCCAGATTTGTGGAGTGCTTGGGATATTGTTGTCCAGTCTTGGCCGTAAAAGCCTGTAGCTCTTGCAAAGTGGCCATTAGCCTCTTGGTAGCCTCTCTGATCAGTCTTGGTCACCCAGTTTGGAGGAACGGCCTGACCTAGGCAGGGTCTTGGTGGTGCCATACACCTTCCACTTCTTAATAATCATCTTGACTGTGCTCCAAGGGATATTCAAGGCCTTTGATTTTTTTATACCCATCCCCTGATTAGTACCTACAGGAGCTGCTGAATTTATCCTGAAATCATGTGAATCACTACAACTTAACAAAGGTGGAGGCCACTTGTGATTTGGTGTGTGATTTTGAAGGCAACTGGTTACATCTGAGCTAATTTAGGACTGCTTTTACAAAAGGGGTGGGCACTTATCCAACCAAGCTATTTCAGTTTTTATTTTTTAATTAATTTTCTACAAATTTCTAGAATATGTTTTTCACTTGGAAGTTGTTGGGTAGGATGTGTAGATAAATGGGGGGGGGGACTATTTTAATGCCTTTTAATTCCAGACTATAAGGCAACAAATGGTGACATTTTTTTAAAGGGGGTGTAGACTTTCTACAGGCACTATAACTTAGCCAAATTACACGTTTTTTTTCTAGCTCGTGGCTAGCATTTTCAGCAAGATAGTCTTGTTTCATGTCAAAGATACAAATCTCTGTTGAGATACTCTGCATGTAACATATAATGTTCTTACACTATTATGTACAACTAGCTTGTATTATAAAAGGCTTTGGAAAAACAAACAGATATTAAAAGAAAAACAACTCAAAGCTGTAGGACAGTACACTCCTAGAATGCTGTACCATTTACCATTGCAGAAAAAACATTTTAGGAGTTAAATGAAGAACAAACCCTCTCAATCATTCTGTATTAACACTTAGGATGCTCTGCACTGGGGAACTGATTGTTGGTAAACATGGTGCCCAAGTGGAAGGGCAATAAATACCCCCACCAATCCCCCACCACAACACTCGCATGTCTTTCCTAGAAAATGTATAACATTGTGGGTTACCAATGTGACTCATTAGAATAATTTGCACGCATGAAAATAGCCAATGCTATTTATTAAGCAAGTGGCGGGGTAAACAGGTAGGGATATACAACACCCCAAACACAACAAACAGCAGGGGTGCTCAAACACTATGGAATCACCCTGGTGCTTTTCATTTACCTTTAATGCACAGGCAACACAAACAAAAATATAACCTCAAGTCTAGCCTTAAAAAGGGGAAGAGCAACTTACCAACTTCTTTTTTTCCTGACAAATGTTGACATAATTGCTTAGCAACACATGCCTACAAAGTACAAATTAAAAGCGCTGTTGCCACGTCCAATGCTTCTGCAAAACAGACCTCAAAAATTGGCTCACCGTTGCTATATAAGTGGAATTTACTTTTTCTTAAAAGGGTAAAACCCATTCCCTGCAACAAGAAAGAGAAATAGAGAGAGGAACACACTGGAAACTTCTACCTTGTGTACAAATTCTCCTATTCTCTGTTTCCAAGGTTCATAGTTGGTAACAGAATCTGAAATTCAAAAAACATACAAAGATACTTGTCTACAGTCCAGTGACTACCTAGACAGTTATGACTGTCATACAAAATACATAATGGATATTTCAAAAACCTGTACAAAGGTAAAACCAGTGAATGCAAAACTCCACTATAATAATATTTGCCTGATTAACAATAATACCAGAATTACAGCCAACTCCCTTTGAGGTGCTGGCTTTAAGGAACGTATACAGAAACAGAAACTGCTGTGTGTACACAAAGTAAACGTGCACACTGCTGTGGCTAACATCAGTTTCTCGATATAAAAAAGCGCCCTGTGTCAGAATGAGCATGTTGTCAAGCATGCCAAGAAAGGACAGCAGTGAAATGCAGGCCCCTGCCGTGATTCACCTACACGCACGGATGCCGAGGCACCTGGAACGAGAGTCCCTGCTACTTAACACTCATTTAACTGTTCCACCTCCCTTTCCTCTCCCTCCTTTCCATGGCCGACTCTGGGAAAAGTTCCGTGCCATTTTTCCCCACCAGCAGGATAACAGAACCGAGGCCTAACATGGAAAAGCGGAGAATCAGAGCTGGCCGATCACACCTCAGCTTGGGGGGGGGTGCTCAAATACTCAAACAGGAAACTTGTGTTCCCTCCCAGGGACCTGGCCAGGAGCCTTGTGAGCAGACAGGGCTGCCACGGCTCAGCAGGAGCTCACAGAATTCAAACCGACTCTGTTTCCTTTGGCCACCTACCATTCCTCAACATCTATCCACTCATAAACCCCTCACCCTGAAGCTCTCCCTCTCTGCCGTGTACTCCTGGGTCACTCAATGGCAGCAGCGCAGGGTTTTCTTTTCAGATTTGCATTACCTACATGCTGGTGTTCTATATATCACACATTGCAGTTCTGTTGTGTGAAGAGGCAGTAGAAAAACAAAAACAAAGCAATTATCTCTAGAATTGTATTTTTAAAACAAGTCTTGAGATTTTGAACAGTACAGGTGAGTCTGGGGTTCTGCTGGATACAAGACAAGGAATGCTATCACGATTTCCAAACCCTACCAGCACTTCGAGCTGCCAGTCAACAGGATACCAGTTATTCCTGGAATGTGGCATCAGGCAGAGGGAAATTGCCCACCTCTGGTGTCCTTGATCCCAGGCCAGTGAAGGAATATAAATAGGTCATTAAATCCTTTCTATGATAACATTTGGATGCTTGCCAGGAGTATTCTACCTATCTGTTAACAGCTCTGTTGGATTAGTATTTATTTATTTGAAAGTCCACTGAGTTTTATCATCGCATACACATGGACTTCCCATCAATAGCAACATGTTACAATACATAATGCACAAAATAAGTAGCCAAGCTAGATTTCTGTAGCCAGTGCTTTTCCACTGCGCATTTGCTGTACTGAACAAAATACAGTTCCATCGGTATACTTTTTTTTTTTTTTTTTTAAACTGACAGCTACTGGTAAGCCATGGATACTTTTCATAATTTGAATTTTGGAAGTGGCGAGCATATCCCTTTCCTTCCCTGCCTGTTTCAGTTCAGGTGTTTGTGGTGTATACCTTCAGTTTTTCTAAGAAATTTCTTGAAAACTGATTTGTAACTAAATCGACTGCAATGTCTCCACTGTCTTATGACATTTGCTTTTAAATTTGTAAAAAGCAATTCAAAATATTACTTCAAAGGTTCTCAATAACGGTCTCTATAATAAGCAATATTGCATGAAATTCTTCTATTCTTACACCTTTAACCTAGCATATTTATGTCCCGCCTCTGCTCACTAATTTTTGGACAACTGTAAAACCATGGCAGATCTCTGACTTTCCCATTGGTTAAACTCCCAATTATGTCCTGCCTCTGCTCACTCATGATTGGACACCTGAACAACAAGAGGCAGATGTTTGACTCTCCCTTTGGTTAAACCTACTAAAGACCTTCATCTGAAAATGCAGTAATTCTATTGGTTGATTTTATTTTATTTACAAAAACAAAATTCTGCACAATTAAATTGTAAATAAAATAAAAACAAAGATCTGCATTTTCATTAGGTTTTATATAAGTAACCTTACATATAATAGGATACGAGTCACGGTTCTTAAATATATTAAATAAAATATGTATGTTGGGTTTCCAGATGAGAAACAAAAGATAATCTGTATGTCTGTACTTTGCTAAATGAATGCCTCTTGCAAAAGATTTGAATGTAGACATGATAAATGACAAAGACCTTGCTAAGGCAGCAGTTTGTTTTTTTTTTTTTTTATGGCATGAGTAACCAAGGTGTTACATGTTACTAAAACAAAAACAGTGTCAGCTGCTATGCAAGTGCTTAACCAGGGTTGAACCAGCTCCCTCTGAAAATATTTGCACAGCTTAACCCATGCCGTCCGCTCTTGTTTAAAAAACTACGGCCAGCCGGATGGGGCGTCACAGTTTGTGTATGGTTTACCACCGAGTATACCATTTCTAGAGGCGTTAGAACTGGAACAAGCAAAATCTTTTTAGATATATATAGTGGAGAGAGATGCATGTGAAACCTTTTGGCCAATAGGGGCCGACTGTGCAATCTCACACACATGCCGCTCTGAACTGACCCAAAAGCCAGTAAAAGCACCCCCATATCCTTCTGCTGGTGTATCCTCTTACAGGCAGAATTCTTATCACTAAAGGACAAAACATTCTCCTGTTCCTTCTGACCTTGACAACTGAGAGTGGAGAAGTCTGGGAGATTTGACCCTTGACCTGGCAGAGGCCTGTGTTTACTATACAAGGGGGAAGTGTGTGAATGTTTGTGTATGTTTGCCTGGCTGTGTAAGTCAGAACCAGTCTCTGGATTTCAGCTCCTTGTTTTAGAGGATTCAACGTCATCCCTTTGCAAATCTATTATGTTTAGGGTTGTTTAATGGAAAAGGTAATCAAAATGGTCAACTACAATTAACAGTTTTAACAAAGTTATTACAATCATTTTAGTATGTAACAAAATCCCACGCCAGAAGGAAGTGACAATAACAAATTGCTGTTGCCACAGAACAAAAAATGCAGTCACGACTCATGGTAATAGGGCAATAAGACAAGAGGACAAGATGGGAGCCAGGATACTGTGGCTTGAGCCCCAGCTCAGTCTCTTAAAAGTAACGACCTCTATCTAAAACTTTGTTTTTTATTTATTTTTCCACAAACATTAACTTCTGGATCTCATTCAAAGTGGTTTGTGGGGGTCATGTCATCTGTGAGGTGGAGAGCAGAGGAAAGCTAGGCCCCCAGTACAATACAGCCCTGTAGCCTGGCACACAGAGCGATGAATCCCCACAGAGCTTCAGAACACTACTGGCTAGGAATTGCCCCAGTGGGTCAGTACAGAAAAGCTGAGCTGTCCTAAATTAAAATCAGTATTATAAAATAGGCCCACCCCTGCCTATTTTCAGGCTGTGTGATAAAGCTAGCCATCTGTTTCCTCAATGTTAATCTCCTTATATAAAAATAACACATGCATAAATAATAAAGGACCCCGTTTCCCTTTTAAGCATAATCCTGTGATCTGTGTTTGAAGCTCAGAGTCAAGAGAGTAATAACGTCTCAACGGGTCTGTTTCTTCCAGGAGGTTCCCTGGCATATTTTAACATTTTCTATTTAGCTGTTGAAAGCTGCAAGACAGATTCCATGAGGCATGACAGCTCTTGTGCATAGTTAGATACAGCCCATTCCTTGAGAGGTTAGGTAGCACAACAGCAGTCCAGATCTCAAATCGCTCTGTTCAGCCAAATGTAAATAGCCCAGGACTAACTAGAGATGGTGGAGTTTAGGAAGGATTAGTGACTTGAGCCAGTGTTCTTAAAATTATATGGCAATATTTGTTATAGGAGTCACTTTCAAGAAAGTTCAAGCAACAAAATCAAATTTAAAAACATGATAAAACTTTCTAGAAAATATCACCTACTGCGCCTGTACCATATTCAAACTTGTTCATTTGTGCGCACTTACTTGCGTCATTTTGGCTAGGTCGAGGGACGGCCTCTGCTCCTGGGCCTCCTCGGGTCTCCTCCGCTTCATCCCGACCTTCTTGTCATTGAGGACACAAGGCTGGGAGCGGCTCCTGGACAGCCCCCCGGGCCCCGCGCGTCTCCCCAGTTCGGGAGTAGACTCTGGGCTGCTCCGGGCTGACGGGGCCTGGTACTCCAAGGCAGAGATCTGCTCGTGGGACAGTGAGAGGGACCTGTGTAGCTCGGTAGAGTCTCTGACGGTGCTGGAAGGCAAAGCCTGGAAGCCTGGCCAGGGCTGGCAGACAAGGCGCTGTCCAAAACAGGGCTGGTCGTAGCCGAGGGAGAAGGCAGTGCCAGGGAAGGTGTTGGAGTGGGCAGGCAGGCTGAAACTGGAGCTACGCTGCATGGTGCTTCCAGTGAAGCCATTGGAGCCACGCTGCACGCTCCCACCACTGTGGCAGCGCCGCTTCTCTACAGAGGTCCAGACCCGAGAACCCGCAGGCCGCCACGCCGAGCGGCAGGAGCTCATCTCATCGGAGAAGGACAGGGAGCGGCACTGGCGCTTGCTGGGCGGAGCTGCAGCTGGGCTGCTCTTGGTGTCGCTTAGGCTCAGGTTCCGGATGAGGCTGGTGACGGCGCTGGCTGTACCAGACTCCCGCTCCCTGGTTGGGCTCGCCTGGCAGGGCTCTGGCAGGACGTTCCACAGAGACTCGAGACTCGCATCAGCCGTCTCCTTCCGGAAGGGACACTTCCGGCTGAGCTCTGCCCAACTGTCGCATTCTGTTAGAGAAGCAAAACTAGTCAAAGTCAGTCATAGCCAAATGGAAGCTACGAATGTATTCACTGAACATTTGTTATAGTGATTCATATCAATAGGGCTTGGAATGATGCTGCACATTATAATAAGGGAGCATTTATTAATGAACTGATCATTCCATTCATATTTTACAATAAGTAATATATTACCTATTCGTAATTAAATTTGAATTACTGCTTTTGTACAGTGTTACTCTTAAAGTGCTATAAAACACTTTTTTCTTATCATAAATGCATTTCTCAAAGTTTTTTCCTCCTGTGGTCTGTTCACAATGCTGTAGTTTCATTGTATTGAATAGGCTGCTGGGCAATCCCAGAGCATCCACCAGTTAAAACAGTGTTGTTGTGGCGTAAAACTATTGTATATGAACGCATTTATATAAAAAATAAATTCAATCACGTTTTCAGCACTGTCCGATATACATGCACGTCGATACTTGACGTATATCTCATGGTTTGCATGCAAGTGATATAAATGAAGATTACTTTGTTGTTTGGGAATTTCCATTAATGCCATGAAGGAACTAGAAAAGATTACAATAATGTTTGAAGCTTCTGCCCGTTACAAAATAGTACTAGGTCCAATACTTGGAAAAGGGGCAAGAATGATACTAAAACTAATAATACTGGCTTGTAAAAGAGTACACATTTCAGGGCATTTTTGGAAAAGAAGGATATTCATTGGTAATACGTATGTATGTATGTACACTGTATTTTAAATACAAGTCTTCTGATTGTGAACACTACAGGTGGGTCTGGGGTTCTGCTGGAAACAAGACAAGGCATGTTATCGACGATTCCCAAATCCTACCAGCACTTCGAGCTTCCAGTCAACGGGATACCAGTTATTCCTGGAATGTGGCATCGGGCAGAGGGAAATTGCCCACCTCTGGTGTCCTTGATCCCAGGACAGTGAAGGAATATAAATAGCTCAGAAACCTATTGGTTTGACTGAGTGTCAATAAATCTTTTCTATGATAACACTTGGATGCTTGCCAGGAGTATTCTACCTATCTGTTAACAGCTGTGTTGGATTAGTATTTATTTATTTCAAAGTCCACTGAGTTTTATCATGTCATACACATGGACATCTCATCAACAGCAACATGTTACAATGCATAACACACAAAATCAATTCCCCAACTGTACAGCCTATACCTTCCTTTAATAAATATACAAATATCCTATCTGTTTCTGGAAAGGAGCGACAGCAATTGAGTCTACATTTCAATGTAATGTTTGGTTTCATAGCAAATGTCTACAAAGTGCCAGAAGGGGACAAAGACAAGAAATAGATTCTCCTGTTTAATGGCAGGAAGCCATGACCTTAGGGGCCAGCTTTGCTGAGAAATAACAGCAATGTCTAGAAGATAGGCAGGAACAGAACGAGAAGAGCAAAGTGGAGCAGGAGACTTACCCACCAACCACCGAACAAAGCCTACAAACAGTCAATTACCATTACCTAGACTTTCAAAACCTTTTGCCAATACCATTCAATTTAAATCACAAAAACAATGAGTGGCTCTCTGAACAATCAATGTACCGCAAATAACAACTACAGTACTGCAGTGTGCCTAATTCACAAACATGAGCAAGCAGCTGCGTTTTTCAAGCTCTTAGAAATAAGTCTTACAAGCATTTAAACAACAAGTTCAACTTGTTGTTTTACTTGGGTGTAAAAATTAGAGATACAATCCTCACTATGCAAATTCTGTGGGTGTCACTTGCATAAATATGCACAGGGTGTAATAACAATGCAATAGAAAGCACCTACAGTACAACCTAGGACTCCAGGGTGTCTAGGACAGAAGGGAAATACCAGGGACTGAGGCCAGATCTTCCTTAGTTTGTTATTTATTTATTTATGTATTATGTATTTTATTTATGCATTATTATTATTATTATTATACACACCAACTGTCTTGCAGAATTGTCTTTTTATAAAAGAAGGCCTACAGTACTTAATGTTGCTCAATCTCTCCCTATTGAGTGATTGCACCACCTCTAACTCAACGCAACACTGGTATATTCTTAATGACGTCAGCGAACAAACACAAAGACCTGTACAAATGATATTATGAACTGTAACAGACAGCTTGCACTGTCATTCAGTCTTGTGGTTGTTAACGTCTCTGGAGACAGCCATCTGTTATCCTATATAATTCTACTAGAAGGTGCACAGTGAAACTGTGCTGCAACTCCAAATGAGTTAAATGAAACTGCATTTAAAGTTAAACTGCAGTTACAATGCAGTAGTTAAGAACCTGCAGTCTTGTACCAATTTACTGCACTTTCAAATCAAGTTGTTTTTGCATTGGCCAATGGAATAAAGAAGTGCTTATATATTGTGTTTGAAGGTTATTTGTATTAAACATGATTGATGTAAGACGGAAGATGCATCTATTAAACCATGCTATTGTGCATAAATGCATTGCATAGGAAGGTCTGTTGTATTGTGTCTGCACATAGAAAGATCTGACATCAAAACCCTGTCAATATTGGCTGCTCTATGCGAGTACAATATGGTTCTGGTTGACTCCTGACATCTGAATTCCCAGCTGTTGAGGGACAAGACAAAAGCACAATTATGGGTAATTCTTTTTAAGAGCTTATTTGCTGCTCAGATCAAGGCCAGGTGCATTTTATTTCAAAAACCACTTACCCATAATTCCGCAGGAGAAGAGAGTTGTCCCTTTACTCATCTTCTTTGGATTATGCTGCAAATAAACAGACACGCTGATCAAACCAGAGTATCTACCCTCTTAACAAAGTCAATAAGCAATGCACAGTTAAAAAGAATAACTCTACCACAACACTGTGAGACTGGCACAAAACCAACAATAAACAATATTTATCAAGTGTTTCATATGCTGTATCAATTTTTTTCATGAGAGATGCACTTGTTTTGTCACCGATATCATCTAAAAATAATGGTGTTTTTTTTTTTTTTTTCCAGGAAACTTAAAAGGTTGAATATCCTGTTAGAACCTTAAAGAACACAGTCTTTTCCTATTGCAGACTTTCACACATTACCTGTCTCTGCAGTTTCCTTTAAACTGTAACCACAACTGTGTTGATATGTTCCCGAAGTAGTTTTCATACCTAATAAAACACAATCAGCTGCACTGGAGACATCACATTCCCAGGTGCTTCTAGCCAAGCAAAAGGGTCTCCTCTCACTGCTGTTGTGTCTACAGCAACATGGTTGCAAAAGGGCATATAGAAACAGATTGTGCACAGTGTTAGGTGAAGCACTTCTTTAGCCCCCCCCCCCCCCGCCGCCCCCCCCCCAACACAACACGTGGGTGAAGAGGTAGGATAGAGGTACTAATCACAACTCATGCTAACAAGTCTGACCACTTCCTGAGTGGGCACCTGAGGTAACCACTTTACAGCAAGCCTCTGTCCGTTACATAACCACGGTCAAATGTGAAGTTTAGAGAACACAAGTTCGGGTGATTTTAAAAAGAAGGGGACTAGGTGGCAGAGTGGGGTGATCCATTAGCATTACACCGGCCTGTGTTCGAATTAGGCTTATACTTCAAGTTAAATAGTTATGTGTAAAAAGTTATGTGCTCTCAATTTGAGCCACAGTAAACGCTAGTCCACAGCAATGCTGTGCAATTGACATTCTTGCATGGGAGAGGCCCAGCGTGTTCTCCAGCACCTGCTGTCTGCTCACTGCCCAGGGCAGGCTGCAATGAAGACGGACGTTTCACAAGTAGAAACACTGCACATGCATAGTTTAAACAGAATGTATTTAATGTATAGAACTGGATAAGTGTTCCCAGTAGTTGGTGTTGAATGTCCTTATGTTGCTGCATTTAATAGTTCTTTAGGGGGGGGTTCACAAGCCTGGTTTGCCGGTGGTGTGCGGGCGGAGGCAACCCTTTTTAAAAACAACGTTGAAAAGGCGTCCCTGAACAAAGTGAGTAAAAGGCTAAATATTATACAAGAACCACAAACTGAACTACAATGGAAGTAAATGTTTTCTGGGGAACCCCTGAGTAACCAACTGACTCTAGTTTGAGAACCACTGCTTTAGGGAATGGCGTCTCTACCCCAGTTTTCTGTCAGATGGCCTGATGTTTGTGGGATTTTTTTGCATTTAGTGGGTTTTAGTTTCAAATGTTGTCTTGGTGCTCAGTGGGACTATCTCCTTTACTTCAACTTGGCTGTTGTGCCCAGATTGTATGGTTGTTCAGAGTGGGTGCACATGTGTGTGTATCTGTGTGTTTGTGTGCATATGTCACTTAATATGA
Source organism: Polyodon spathula (assembly GCF_017654505.1). NCBI lineage: Eukaryota > Metazoa > Chordata > Actinopteri > Acipenseriformes > Polyodontidae > Polyodon > Polyodon spathula. The sequence continues at coordinate 5,725,358 of NC_054546.1, read as the reverse complement.
ATGGTATGATAGAAAAACAGCATCAGAGTGTTGTAAGAGACATCCCCCTCATAGCTGGAGTTGATATTTTATTCTTTTGAACACTTACAGACTGCAAAGTGAATGGGATTATTTTGAATACGTTACATATCATATCATAATATAGGCAGACATGTTTGTCTAAACGCAGAAATAAGTTTATTTTTAAGTAAGACTAATTTTTCCTTGACCTGAGCAATACAGAAAATGTTAGTAGGCACAAGTAGTGGAGTCTTCTAAAATGATCACTTCCAGTTAAACTAATCTAAATCTAACTAACCCCTCTTTTTGCATTAATTTACTAAGCTTTAACTTTCACCTGCAGTTGTCTTACACACTGAACAGGGATTGAAGTATGACTGACCGTTGACAGGCTAATCAGTCAGCGACTTGGGCTTTTTAAGCAACTCAGATTCATAACGTGAAATGAACATGGCATTGCTGGAAAGGGGATGACTGAGTTGAAACACCCAGCTCAGTGTGTGGGGAATAAATACACTGGTTTAATATGAACTCTATCTGATGGAAACTCAGTTCAGTGCCATGTCTGTGGCAATTGGGAACCCCAGAGATAAACTGTATTTCTTTTAGCTTTGATATTTATACCAGAGACCACAACATGGCACATACATAAATAACAATAAGCATGGCTGTGTGCATTAGACTTCAAAACCAAGAAACAAATTCCTCAGCTTGGGGCAAGAACACAAAGACTGGGGACTCCTGGCTGCTTCCAGCAAATGAGTGAACTGTCTGTATATTGTTTGTGTACATCCTGAAGAGAGTCAACAGTGTAGTTGTAAATGAGGGCCCTACACGAATGTCTACAGTCCACAGTTTCAACAGGCATTGCTTTCCAGGCCACAAATACTGTAATACTACACTCCTGCTCAAAAGGCAACAAAACAATACAATTACATATGTATGCAGTTAAGGAGCAAAATCCTGGAATTATTTTTTGGATCCGGCTTTGCCCTGCATTGAGAAGTCAAATATATCTAAACTAATAGGAGTTAAAGAAAGTAAATAAAACAGTGTTTTTGCGATTACTGTAATATACGGTATCTTACTAGTTCAGAGGCTCTGCGTGTTACATCATCAGCACCCTTCTTCTTTTCCAGTGTCTTGGTAAGGATGATCACCATGCTAACACACTTGTTTTTCCCAATACATTCCAGTGCAGGCAAAGGTCAACAGGATCCATTTTTACCGACCACTGCATCCCGTTTCAAAGCGTCATCAGTTGAAAAGTTCAGCGAGGTTGCTTTCCATTGGCTGAACATGGAGAGACTCTACTGGGATACTTTCCAAACCTCCTCCAATCCCTGTGCAAACAACAGGGACAGAAAAAGATTTTTTTCCACATCATAAACTACAAGCAAGAACAGCAACAAAACTACGGGCAGGAAAACAATCCTGCCTTACTCACTGTTCTTGGCTCATTATCATAATGACCTTTAGTGTCTCGTACACCATGCAAAATCACAAGCAGCATTCTTTAACTGCTACTGCATTGGGGTTCTAGCTTCCTATCTGTTTATTTTTGTTTTTAAATTGTACTTTTTAACCAATAGAGAACCCTATACATCTCATTTCCAAGGGGATCCTACCAAGAGAAATAACATGATAAAATCATGGCATGCTTGATATACAATGGCATGCTGGCCCATATTAGATCTCCATTTAGGGATTTTAAAAGTAGGCACATCATTTGATCTTCGGTACAGTTACATGTCTCGAACAGAGATGTAAGGTAACTTGGAGAATTTCCAGTATATAAATTAAACACACAAAAAAATTGGTGTTTAGTCTATATCTACCATCTTCAAAGAGAACCAACACACACACCACAGTATGAAGGTTAATAAGCCAGGTTACAAATATCTGGTTAACACCTTCTTCCATTAGCAGCTCACACAAGACAGCTCTAAAACAGTTGATGGAAGTCACATGGAGATGCTATCATGGCGCATGATTAAAGATCCAAATCTTTTTAAATGTTCAGAGAGAGAGAAAGAGAGAGAGAGAGAGAGAGAGAGAGAGAGAGAGAGAGAGAGAGAGAGAGAGAGACAAGGAGCTTGCTAACCTGACATTATCCCTGGTGGTGTCTACAGAACAAAGTGCCGTTTTGTCAAGGATGAAACACCGTGGGAAACAAAGAGCTGACATCAGTAAGGGATCACAAGACCCCACTAGCTATACGCTAGGGACAGGAGCCAAGATAAACCTCACTGGGAGAATACAGATAGCCTGTGTTTAATCTTCAGCAGAGAAAGCCAACCGCACGCATATGATTCACATTACTGTAATTTATCACGTTGGAGCAACAATATAAGACAGGGCTCCTAAAGCTAGTTTTAATTTCCTATGCTAATTTGGCAAATTGTTCATGACTGGAAGTTACTCTATTGGGATCATAGGTTAAGTAATACAATTTCTCTGGTCAGTAACTTATTCCCGTGTGCTGGGAGGGGTCAAGACAACCTAGATATCTGTGAGGAAAAATGAAGGTCATCGTAATTAAAGCTCAAACAAGACAGTATGTAGTGAAAGCACAGTGCACTACAGTGACGGCCCTTTGCAGGTTGAAGTCCCGGCAAGTTCACAAAATCAGAATCTTTATTTTTTGCAGAAAAGTGATTTTTTTATTTTTATATATTTAAAAAAAAAGACTTCTGTGTATACTGTCACTAGGTTATAAAGCAGTAACCCTCTTATCCTAGATTCCTTGGTGCAAGGAAAGGAACACAGCGAGTATTCATTCTTATTTTATCCATCACCTAAACTTACAACAGCCGGTATAGACTGTGAAGGAGAAAGGATTAAAGAACGGGTTAACTCGAGAACAGTACAAATCAGTAGAGGTAATGAATGAACTACTCAGTAGGGTCATCTAAAATTTCCCTGGCACTATGTATCCCAGGCGGTACATATTTTATGACTGCATACTTGACAATACTGCAGTTGGCATGCCACCTTTGATCTTGTGCTGGAAAGCACGTGCTACCACTTGTAGCAATCCTGAGATTATATTATCCAACAGTGTAAGTATAAATACGTATTATAGAATTACATGGCAATGAACTGAAAACTTGCAAGCTGAAAACTAAAATACTGGAAGTATCCCCTATGCACCACAAGGAGAACAAAGAAAAATCAGAACTTCCATTAAATCTTCTCTGCAGGGCACTTCCAGCCTCTATATGGGCCTCACATGGATTTTCCTTTAAAACATGATATCTGATTATAAGCGCAGTTAAAGATATCCTCAGTTTGCTTACCTTCCCTTTCAGGAAGTGCAAGACTAGTCGAAACAGAGATTTCTGTAACGTACCAGATATCGCGTTTTAAAAATGAAACCACATGCATTTCTTTCAGAAGTGCTCATTTGAAATCTATATAGTGAATGGATGGGCATGACAGGTAAGACTTATTGAATACATTTGTTAAATACAATTTTCATTAGCCCAACAAATCGGAGGTCACAACCTGAAGTGCATTCTTCTCACGGGGGGAAACATGGTGGCTATAGGTGAGGGAGTGCCTCAACATTAGAAATGATGCCAAAGGGATTTTTAATGCCAACAGAAATATTCCAAGAAAGAACACTAGAAGGTATTGTAATTTCCTGTCCCAGTACTTCAATACCGCATGGATAAACACATTTCAGTGACACAATCCAGAATCCATATTAATGCTAAACCTGATGGGACAGCTTTCGTTTGCACAATGCTGTTTTATTTTGGTGGAAACCCGTATCCTTTAAAAGCAGCTCAATCACAGCAGTCAAAGTACACCAGACCCTGTTATGTAAATACTGCTTTTCCAACACTCTATGCACACATTTCTTGGTTTCTTTCCTACAATCAAAACAAGGCAATACTAAAGCCGTTCACATCACAAAGCCAGTATGTATCGTGCAGCAACCAGTGTTTAGATAACACCACACCGCACTGTAGAATGTTGTATTGATTAAAAGTTTTTCATAAAAATCTAAAAATAAAAGCTTCTCAATTCACAGTGTCTGAACATAAATCACGGACAGAAGCAGGCAAGCAGAATGCAACCCAAACCTACAGCAACACTCACTCACAGTGATCTTAACAGTACGAATGCAGTACTGCATGTAGAATGCAAGCATGGATATCAAATCTGTGATACCATACACACTTACAATTTCCCCTGGCATAGGGGTAGCTGTCACAATTTCTATTTATCTACTGATTCTAAATGTGTTCACTGCTCATGAAAGGCGGCAGGCCATTTTCTAGTTTCTACATGCAACCCATTTTCATTTCAGGATTTTATATTGAATTATCAGTTATTCTATTTTTAAGAAGTATAGTTTTACAAAATGATGATATTCCAAGTATTGTTGTCTAAGCCAAATCTGTTTTTTATTGTATTTTTAACATTACTAACACTGAAGCTAATTTGCTTGTTTCGCTTTGTATGAATTTTGTGTGGGTGTCCACTTTAAATGGAGTTTTGAATACAGTAATGAAAAGCAATCTTTATCTAAGCTTTGATTGGGAAGAAGCATTCACCCTGCTATTCAGTCAAAACTTGACAATAAAATTCAGGCTACAGTAAAGTAAGCATGCAGACTAGCAAACGCATCTATTCTCACAGATGCCACAAAAGCAGAAGATACTACAGGGAAGGAAATAAGACTCCCATTGCATAGCAGTTTGATACACTCCTGCTTTTACTACGACTTTAGTAAGACAAACCTGAGCTTATTACCAATACACTGTGACTAATCAAGCTCGTAGTAAAACCTGGAATGGGTGAAACTGATTTGCAATGGGAGTCTTATTTCCATCCCTGTACTTGCTTTTCTACCACCACAGTAATCCCCCCAGCAGCACACACATGCCTTCTCAGTTCTGACAGAGGCGGCACCCCTGAGAGTCCTGGGGGAGATTCAAAGTTTTAGTCTCAGGCTACACTATGTCTATCAGTTCAATCTCTCTGGCATGACAATGGAGTAATGATTACTCATGGTGTTGTCGTTAGAAAATATCTACAACTTGAAACGTTTGCAGCTCTTCTGAGATACATAGAAACCAGGAAGCAATTTCATGCTTTTTGGAACATCATTTTCTTTGGATAAAGTCCAGGCAGCAGTTTTTCAGGTCCAATTATACACCATAACTATGTAATATGGAAATAAAAACTCTTAAAACACTGTATTCTGCTGCCCTTGCATTTCTATGTAAAGATTTCAGTAATTTAAAGCGTATCCTGATGAACCTTAGGAACCACTCTTCCAAATTTTCTGAAACACTTTTGTTTTCAAGTCCCGCCACTGGTCATCAACCCCTTCTGAAATCTACCAAGATAACCCCAGACAATGCAAAATTGAAGAATAAGGCCAGTTCGGTTAGGACTATGTGATACTTTAGCCTCACCAAAGTGGCCAAAAGCAATGCTTGAATGCATGACAAACGCAACTAAAGAAATCTGCTAAAAATACCAAATCCACAGATACCAAAATGTTTTGCTTGATTCTAGATCTGAACAACATCTATGCAAGATGGCAGTGGCTTTAAAAATGCATACAAGTTAAGCATATCTAGGGTGAGAATGTGCTAATGTCATCTTATATATGTTAATAGCAGTCATACAAGATAACCCCACCCTGTATTATTTTGCAAGCTTGCATGCAACAGCTCAATCATAAAATGCAAAAGCACAACAAAAAAAACAAAACAGTGAGTAGCCACAGTTTCACAATGATTATAACCTTTGGTATAAGAGACGCAAACTACTATTGTCCAAAAGCAAAACCTTACACAACCATTTCTGTTCAAGACGCAGCTACAAACTGTGACTCTCTGTGGGAACCAAACAAGTGTGATAAAGAATAAAAAAAGTCTGTGTATGTGACTAGCTCGAGAGGAAAAAGTCATTTCTACCCATTGCTTCTAAGATTTTTATTTTTTGCCCATTTAGGAAAACACACGACGATAAAGACTGGAATGAGATTTAAATCAGTCTTGAATCAAGTGGGAGTGAGTTTGGAGATTTCTGTCATGCAAGGCGTAGAGCCACTTCCAATTATGCATGCGTATTCATATAGTATTAATACGCATTAATCAATACGCACTGGTAATCTATAACAGTTCCATCCTACCATACTAGCACTATTGTACATAGGAAACAACTCAAAGAAATTCAAATGTATTCACCCCCCACCCCCCTTCATTTACAATAGTGGTTTAAAAAATGTTACATGAACAATTACAGAAGAAATATACTTACTGTAAGTGAACCTCCAGAAATGTCAAATGATTGCCAGAAAGTAGAAATGGAACAGCAGCAAACATTGAAAGGTAAACAGCTTCCTGATGATGAATGGATGTTTGGAATTGGCATGCAATGCTGCACAATGCCTTGTCTGTGGACTCAGGGTAGTCTCCTTCTCACTGCGGCTCAAGTACCTGAAGAGTTAGGCTGGTGCAATCCTGAACATCCATCACCCACCCTTGCCCTTCTGCGGGATACAGACTTGCACATCACCACCTGTCACGAAACAATCTCTTGCCATTTACTTCAGTGCTGTGTTTAGACTTAAAACTGTTCAGTGACACAGATACACAGCACAGACTGCAGTGTACCCTGCATTTATGCTTATCAATGTAAATGCTTAAGCAGAGTTATATTCACATGCTACATGAGCATTCAGGGTTATCCAATCACTGTAGAGATGTACCAAAGAACTAGAATAGCATTCAATTATCCATTCAAAAAAATGAATTCCCTTCAACCCTATAAAAGTACATATTTTACACACGAGAACCTTCCCTATTTATACTTATGTACACCAAAATGTATGCTTCAGTGCCGTACAATGAATACAGCCTTTGAGATTTTAAAACTGGATGGAAACATGCCATTAAATTGCACCATCTTTTTTTTCTTATTTTTTTGTATTTGCTTCCAATTGCAAACCATGTGTGCTTTTTTTCTCAAGCATGATACTAAAATAGCACATTATTCCTTGAGTTCTTCTTTTAAACAGCAATATGACAAATTATATGGAAGATGTAATAAATGTATTATTACATACACACCCAATAATATATCTCCCAAGCCTGGGATTACTCAAAGTGGTGCATATATAAAATAAATTAATAAGTTATACGATGTGTAATTTCAGTGATGCAAATAATACTTCCATTGCACAGCAGTTTGATCTATTCTTGGTTTTACTGTAAGTTTAATAAGACACACCTGAGCTTCTTATCTCTACACTGGGGTTAATAAAACTTGTGGAATAGGTGGACTGCTATGCAATAGGAGTCTTATTCAATAAGGTTATTTATAATAAACCAATTCCCCCAGTTAATTCATCACGACTGTCTAGTCTCCGTTTCTAGTGATTCTATGGTAAACAACACTATCATAATATTTCTAGCTTTGGAATTACTATCTAATCCCTAAATACTTTAGTGGGACAAAGTGAACACCACTTTGTTTATATCTACAGAGCAGGCCTACTTTGGAAAGCCCCTCTGTAACAAACTGAACAGCATTTTAAAACTTCCTTGAGAAAACAGGGATAGTCGTGTTCTGCAGACACAAGAAAATCAGGCAGCCAGTTTTTCAAGGCACAGAAAAGTTCTCTCTGGCGAGTTCCCTCCTGAGTTCTAACAATATAATACTTTAATTTAAAAAAAATAAAAAAATAAAATGTGAAACTTGACATGATTCAACAGCAGCCTTCTTGTAGAGCCACATTTCCAAATTGTTTCCTTCACTAATTCTCTTTAAAAACATTTTAAAAAACAACCCAGTAATGTCCCTGTTTCATGTACTATGAAGCTATGATTTGGGATGGATTTATCAGTCTGTGTGTCCGCTTCATTGTTAGCTGTGCCAGTTGCCCTTCAAGCAGATGAACAAGCTAACCTCCCAAATTGTATCATCAGGTGGTCAATAGCTAACGAAACCTTAAATGCCTACTGTACTCGTTCATTAAGGACAGACATAGCCAACAAGTAGGGAAGGTTTGTTGTTTTTTTTTGTTTGTTTTTTTTTTTTAAGTATTTTATTGTTTGCTTTATTATCAGCTTTGCTGTTTAGCTACCTCTGGGCGGCTACCAAATGGCATAGACGAGCAGAAACAAAGCTACAGATTACATCCTGATCGAAAGTGATTTGTAGCTGCCGCGTTGGCGTGACTCACAATACATCATGTTTCCATTTGCTAACACCACAACTAAAAAGAGAAGCCATGCCGCTCATACAGGGGAAATCCTGAGCGGTTCTGAAATTTAATTACAACAGCAGCTCAGATGCAGCTTCAAAACTACCCCACACCCAAATGCGTCAATGGGTTCTTTCAGGAACTGCTAAGCAGATTTCTGCTACTGGTGATCTCTCAACCCCAGCCTTGCAAACGATGGTTTGGTGGGTCAAATAGTAGTGGGCTGCTGTACACTGGAGCGTTGGAGAAAGTTGTGAATGGAAGGAAGCTAGATTAATTACTTCCCATTCGGTGCTCCATTTGCCAGAATATTCATATAATCCACATTGGTATGAATGGTATATCTAGCACTACTTCTGCATATTATCAGTATTTTGTTTAAAATAAAAACTTATGGTGTTTGTCATGTACTTTAAGATTTCAAGAGAGGAGTCTATAAAAGTTTCTGCCATCTTTGCCTCAAAACCCATTTCTACAATCAGGCAACATTGACCTGCAGTCACAGTTAGTGGAACAGATCATTGAAATAAATGCATGTCAACATGAACTAGAACATGTGCCATGGCTTGACACTGGTATTTACACTAGCCTATAAGTCTGCAATACATCTAGTAAGTTCACTGCAGATTTAGCTGAATTCTGATCATTTCATTCAGATAGCTAATGAAAAAAAAAAAACACTGGATTCATGTCAAGTGTATTTGTCAGTCCTTCTAGACACAAGTATGTTCCCAGTGCTCCACAAATACACATAACCTGTATAAAATACACATAACCTGTATAAATATTCATTACACCCCATGCAGGTTTGAGCTAGAGATGTACAAGTATCTTTAAAGAAATAAAGTAAAATAAATGCAAACTTTTTTTTTTTTACTAAAAACAAAAAAAACTAGATCCGATTGCTGTCAGCTGACAGGAACAAGGCATGTTCAATGTTGTGCAATAAAAACATTTGTCAACCACAAGGACCTCAGTTTTTTTTTGGTGTTTTCTCAATGCATCCCCAGTGGGCATTCTGCCCAACAGCATCCAATATTCCACTGAGCTATAAGTCTTCTGTTTCTATCACTGCATTTCTGTAGATTAGCAACAAGTTCTCACATACTGTATGACCAAGTGAGCGTTTCCACTTTAACTGAGCATTAAGCCTGACAAAAGAATCCCATGTGTGTTCAAAATGGAAAGGAACCAGCTGTCTGAACCCCACTAGAAAGAATGAAAGCAGTATGTAAATACTGTTTGTTATACAAAGTGAAATAAGATTATCACTGATTGAGGTGTGCTGGGAGTCTACCAGTAGAGCTACACAACATCAGTAGTAATAATAATAATAATAATAATAATAATAATAATAATAATAATAATAATAAACGAAATATGTAGTTTGAGAGACTCTAGAATGAGACACTCTAGAATGCCACCCAATATAATATTTGTTGTTCATCAATAAAGTTTGTTACAAAAATTTCAAGTGAAAAGTCATGCACATTATGTAGCGTTTTCTTAACATGCCACTAGTTTTTTCAGAATGTATTTCGGAGGGCTAGAAATCTGAGCAGGAGGCAGAACAGAGGACAAGAGATAAGCAGACTCTCCTCCTTCAACTTCAACAATTCTACTCCAAGCAGCAGAAGCTATAAACCCGTATGCTTCCTTATACTGATCTATAACTGGTGCATACTCAATATTCAGTGGCTTTAATTATACACACTACAGAATATGCAGAGCAATTAACATCTGTACTAACTATATTGTTTGTATGACCAGTCTGTGGATAGTAGAAGTTGAGCTTCATTTCCTAGAAAAACTAGTAGAGCAGTTCCTGTAACATCGCAAAATGATCATTTTAAAATCTGTACCCACAGCATGCCTAATCTACACAGACGCGGTGATACTACAGTCGAAAGCTCAAAACATATTACTTTCTTGGCAGGCAAATGCACAGAACGATAACGTTCCACTATGTGGGATACATTTTAATGCATATAGCAAAATGCGATGTCAATAAAAATATAAACTTGACCTGGTGCATTGCATTCGTCACACATATTACAATACCGGTGCAACAAAGCACATTTAAATGGTAGGATCAGCACACGGTAGGATCAGTTCGTTTTGAGGCATTTCTGACTGTAGACATCATGTCATTTTATTAGATCCTTAAGAAGCAAAACAAAAAAATTCGAACTAGCTTGGACGACTACTTGGTAAATGAACACAATGGCTTAAGCCCGTGGAACTTTCCATTGCCCACCTCTGTGACGTATTGACAAAAATGCGACTTCACAACAGTGCATTCATGGACTCAAGTCATGCGAAGAAGCATTGAAATCCCACATTCTTCGCAATATACACTGTTTGCAAATAACTTGACGCACAATAGCCGTCTTAAGCTCGTGTTAAAGCATTACTGCCCGGTGTGTCTCCACACAAGCATAGTCTGTTCTATAAAGGTGCTGACGAAAAAAAAAATCTGACTGGTAAAAACTTACAAAGAACAAACCACATCCATCAGTGCAACTTTTACTTAAATACAGACATACAGAAATATGCGTGCATCACCTTTGTCTATACAGGACTGTATCGTTAAATGTATTAGGTTAAAAAAAATACCCACGGGAACAAGCACCTTTTTATATTCTCTCGATCAAAGGCTTGGGATGTTGCAAAGACCAACAGCAAATACCTGTCTTCAGTCAGCCTGAGTTCATAATGAATGTCATCTTCGGCACATGCAAACAAAAGAACCGTGAAGAAATAAACAACCTTCGCACACACCACATTCCGCAACCAGCACAACTCCCCTCACTGACTGACTGGCTGTAATAAACTGTACCAGCAGCAGGACAGACCCTTTACACATTGTGAAAATATCCGCACACAGCCAAACCATTTCTCAGCTGTAGGGGGGTTCTACTTCATGGATTTCTGAGAAACTCATCTCAAACTCGGCGCTCCCTCCTCAACATTTATAATAAATGTCAGACCGGACTCAGTCCACCTCTGCAAGTTACAGCTCGCTGTTTCCAATAAAGACGACGATAACTTCCCCTGCCATTCAACTTGGCCTCTGCCCTGTTGCACTTGGCACGGTCTACGCTAGAGTAGCAAACATCAAGGAAGTAGACTTTTTTTCTGGCAACTGAAACTAAGCTTGCCCACTGTCCTAGTTTTTAACAAGGTTTTTATTTGGATATAGAATTGAAGATCCCAACGGGCCAAAAATAACAATTGACAAAGGGTCCCTCATGTTTTTTGAAGATCCTGTCATGTTCAATATCATATCAAATATATATATATGATATATATATATAGCTATATAGTATATATTATATATAATTACATAATATATATGTGTTTGACATTTCGATACATATATTTTCATATTTACAGAACAATATGATTTTCATACAGCTTTGCTATTGTGAACGAGCCGGTTCAAGCATGTGGATCGAGCCCAGGGACTGCACAGCAACTTTGTGTCCAAAGACCATTGAACCTTTTCAGTGTCCCTTTATAAATGTTCACTTCCAATAAGTTTCCATGGCTTTGCAACACAGGGCTCAACCCTACAGGGCTGTCCTAATGGTCTGTCCAGCAGCCTGGGCTTGGACCCCAGCCCTACTGTTTCGCAGAGCAGGATGGGGCAGCGTGAGTGCAAGAGGAGCAACACAAAGCATTGTGAATACAATGCATGGAATGAAGTTCAACTGTTTAACAAAGGGTCAGTGAAAAAGGTGCCATATATGGATTTCAGAAAACTTTGAAGATTTTTTTTTTTATTATTTATTTTGTATTTTTAATCTGTGGTTTGCTTTGTAGATTCTTTTGATACATTGTAAATAAAAATTTAAAACGGAGATAAACCCACAGTACCTCTGTTTGTGAGACTATTAATGCTTTTATGTATGTTACTTAATAGGGAGAGAATGTCTTGCTTTAAACAGGTACTGTGAGTCATTGCTTTCCACATTCATGCTGCACTGGATGGTTTTTAAATCTATACAGCTATTCACTAAACATGTTAAATCACCACAAGAACATCTCATTAGGATAATTCAAGCAGTTCCCCTGGATACAAAATAATAATAATGATAAAAAAAAAAAAAAAAAAAAAACTTATAAATATTTGCTGCATTGCATTTCAGCTTGAGGTACCGTCTTTACAACACTGAAAGCTTTACAAAAAAAGCTTGGATACAGCACAGAGCCGCGCTGCATATTCATGCCCAGTTTTATATACTGTAAATACATTCTAGAGATTATAACCACATGGGCCCTGTTATTGGTACAGTGAAGGCACTTGTCGACTTTTCACAATGTGCTTCACCCAATTGTCCCCAACATTCACAGGGAGGCATTGTAAGTATCTGGAGTTTTGTTCTTTAAAATTGCAATTTGGTTACATTCTGCACTAAACACATCTAGGAATCATCAAATAAGCTCAGAAACATCACCCTACAAAAATATGTACTGCATGGGGCACTAGAACTTAATCAGTTGATCTTTGAAGTCCGTTTTTACATGCCACACATTTGTACATGCAGGCGATCATGCACATTGCTAATTGGATTGCTTGATCAAGCTAGGGATTCATTTGAACCACTGTTACAGCAACCAGGCGCTGAAAAGGTTGGCGCAGCCATTTATTCGGCATCTTGTGGGTGAGTATTCTTAGACAAACAAACACCTTGCCAAGACTCTAAGGAGTGTTTTTTTGAAAATTGACGCAACAACCATTCTAGAAGGTTTTGATAGATTTTACCTCCTCCCTAACTGAATTTGTTAAATAGTTCCTTAGTAGCAGTTCAAACAAATACCTTTTTGAAGGATTATGACTGTCAGTTGCATATGGACAACCGACAGTCAACATGCCCCTGTGCAAACCTGTAACACCTTCAACTCAAGGATGTGTTAGGGTTTTTAATGCGAAGGGGCTTCATTCCCCTATTTAAATTAGGCAACCCCTCCTCGGTTAACAATCCAAGCGTATGTGTAACTCAGTGGTTTGAGCTTACTTTCTGCCCAGGAAATATAAGAGCAGGTACTATGACAATTATAAATCTGGACCTCAAAACCTATTTGGGTTATTCATCATCAAGCTGAAAAGTGGCATCTACTGGCTGCACAGTTCTAGGTACGTTTGACAGCAATATTAATTTTTGTATGCAAAGCATAATGCAAGCGTATAAAAGGTATGTCTGATATCATTGAACACAGGGGAATGCTAGGAGACACCAAGTTTTAATTATTAATATAAAGCATGCAAGAGAATATGGCTTACTCTACACATTGATGTTAGGTTTTTATTATAAAAAAAAAATCTGAATTTGCGTGATGATCATTTAAAAATGGTCTGGGAAAATCTTTGTGCCCTATGATGCTGCACAGGGTTTAAAAATGATTTAGCTGCAGAGGCAACTGTAGAACACTGTACAGAACTACGTATGAATAACTTGGCCATTTAAAGTTGACATTGCATCTGAGATTACTTTTCTTCTGTCTTTAAAGAGATGGAACCGACACTGATCGATCACACCCGTGTATGGAGCTCTTATGGCAGCTACTCCAGCCATATGAGAGCTCCATTTTTGTATCAGGTTACAAACCAAAGTTCTACATTTTGTTATTCCAATACCGGCATTACAGAACAGGGAGGAATAGTGTAAGAGTCATCATGTTCTTGTTTGAAGGGTTTTCTACAAAAACTCTTCATTAAAAGCGATACAAATTAAAAAATGGATACAAGCTAGAAATCCCATAGGTACACAATAAGGAGCCATACAGCAGTTAAGATTGGGACGTAGGCTGTGTGGTCCAGTGGTTAAAGAAACAGGCTTGTAACCAGGAGGTCCCTGGCTCAGCCACTTAACGTCCTTGTGCTCCGTCTTTCGGGTGAGACGTTGTTGTAAGTGACTCTACAGCTGAGGCATAGTTCACACACCCGAGTCTCATATCTTGTAAAATGTTGTGCGATGGTGGTCCACTATGAAAGGCATTAAATAAACATAAATATTATTATGTAAATCAGTTCTAAATTAGTTACTGAAAAACATGGTTTCAAAGCATTGCTTTAAGCAGCAGCCTCCTACAATAATCCTTAACCAGAAATTTTGTAATAAAAAATTTGAAGTGCAAAGAGTAAAATACCTTGACATTTTCATAATCATGAAAGAAGTGTTCATATCAAAGGTGACTCTTAAAAACATGTTTATTTCTTTTCTAAACATTATCCCCATTAGATTTACAAAGAGACATATTGAAAGGAAAAGGAACTGCATTAATGTTAAAATTGACTATTGTTATCTCAGGCACAACGTGACAATAAAACAGTCATTGCCTAGCTGGTAGCCCTAGCAGGATCATTTCCAGCACTTTGGTGCGAATTTGGGAAAACCAGAACTACAGCTTCTTGTGCTATACCTGCTCTGTGGACAAGCAGGACTCAAATCCTAATTCTATCAAAAACACTAGACATCGTTAGTTTTGTTTACAGAATCATTCAATTCATACAAAGCAGTTGCACACACCTGTATATCCACCTCCACTGCTGGCAATTTAAAATCTGAACTACTAGCATTAATAAAAAGTAGATCACAGTGACCAGCATTCATACATTCATACAAATATAAGTGTGACATACACTATGCACCCCAGCATTCCAGCAACCCTGCACTACAAGAACATTCTTTCCCGCTATAACCACAACTGCAGCTCTACATATGGGAATAGAATAAAACAAAATGTGTCATGCCCTGGAGCCTGTCAGAGATCAGGTGCTGTAAAGTATTAGTGCTACACCACCTAACATGTTACAGAATACCCCCACCTGCTGTTCTGTTTCTGATCTCAATGGTTCAACCTTCACACTGTTTCAAAAAGACAACCTTAACTGTGAAAGCTACACATTTGTAACATTTATGCTCTCAAACTGACAGAAGCAGCTTTACTAACAATAATGCTGGTAAAAATATCTTTGGAGGATGCCTATAATAAAAACTGAGCAAAATCAGCTGGGAAAATGAAAGCAAATTCCTGAAGTAAAACTTTAAGAGTTGGTTGCAGGCTCAGCATTTATAACAGACAGAAACCAATGCGGATACAGAAGTCAAGTTAGCTGCCCTTCTAAATATAGTCACAGTAATGGCTGTGAAAATGTCTCCATATGTTTATGCAAGTTTTTCTTTATATAAAAAAGCACATTTAAATGATTTCCTAATGTTGCATAAACTTAAAGTTCTGTATAAATTCTGTCTTGTACAAATAACAAAAATCCATGTAATCGAGTCCTTCTTTGAAAATGCTGCCGAAAATTCCTAGGACCTTTTTACAAGTCCTTTCAAAAGTTTATTTGGCAACAACAAGGCAGACCCCTTCCCAAAAAAGCTATTTGTGGTTCAGTCCTGTATTTAATAAAAGTGTTTAGTTCTTCCTTTTTAAAACCAGCGCTGTCACACTATTCCCGGTTCTCTCTCTGCAAACTGGAAGCTAGGCTTTGGCAGCTCCTGCTGAATCTCAAATCCTGAAAAGAAGAAAACACACAAAGTGAAATACATTGAGCGAGCTACCAGGAAGCAGATGAATTATCAAACACGTGGGCTGAAAGACAAAACTGCAAACAGGGGTACAGCAAGAACTTTACAGGATGAGTGAAACACAAACAACCAAATCCTGCACACTTACAAACAAGCACCTCCTCACTCCCCACCATACATAAATAAAAATACATTATTATTATTATTAGTCTCCACAAGTGGGACTCGTATTGCCTGACCCGAACAAGATTTCAGCTTGACCACGGTCAATATTTACCCCACAGCAACACAATTAATCCTGTTTTGAACTCAACAGAAAATATTAGCATATTGAACTAGACCATGGGATTAAATGATTTATTTATATGCATTTGTTTATTTTTAAATACACAGAGCGGTAATAAACCTGGTAAAATTTGTGCACCAGGTAAGAAAACTATTTTGCCAGGATAACCACGAGCACATCTGGCACCCTGTCACTTTAGCACTCTTTTCAAACCCAATATTAGTGGTCAAATCTGGACACTGTCCTTCGCCACTAAAAGCACTGTCTAGAGCAGCTTGTGAATAATCCGTTCTCTAGTCTGGGTCGGAAGAGTAGAGGAAATGAAAAAATGGGAACAGACTGGAAGTAAAGAAAACAAAGCTTTGGCCAACAATACTAAACACCTCCGGCTTTTCATCAATAATAATAATAGTAATAATAATAATAATAATAATAAAAACAACATTTAAAAAGTTAATAAGTAGGCCCTAAAACACGTTCACTTCTAAAATAATCTCCTTCAAAGTTGCTGTCAACTACATCAAGTTATTTCAATAATAAATCCAGTACGTTTTCGCCAAAACTTTCTTCGTCTACGGAAAGCCTTTTTAAATTTTAAAATTTATTTACCACGTATATGTATATATATATATATATATATATATATATATATATATATATATATATATATATATATATCTTTATATACCGCAGTAACTACGTTTACATGTGCATACAGTGGATGTAGGTCATAGTGATTTGACGTTATGACGGTTCTAATTTCCGTGGCAGGGCGTGAATATCATTAACATGCTTGTTAAAGTAGCAATATTTTGCATTCAAGACAGGAAAACACAACTATTTTGGGAAATAAATAACACAATCGTAAATGCATTAAATATCAATATCCAATACATCGTATGTCAATGTTACATGGAAACTGATGAGAGTCAGTTACTCCTTTGCCATATTTTTGCCAGCTCAACAGAAGCAGGGGAGTAATTGATTCCAGGCAGTTGGTAAACCCACCATTTTGCCTTAAACAAGCAAAAAAAATAATAAACACTAATTGGATACAAGCCTCTCAATTTAACAAACTAATGAAACACACCATAACTGTATTATTCATTTTAGAATCTTGGCTGCTTCTACAGTGTAATCAGGCTGAACAAGAGGATAATCAGAAGGAAAAAAACAGTGTTTGTGCTCACTTGACTTTCAATATGAGCATCCATTAACTTATGCACTCAAGTGTCCACCAACATTCTGTTTTTCTTCTGAATTTGCTTTAAAATACAATGTTGTACTAGGTTATATTTTAATCTTAATTAAGAATCAGTCATTGTATGAAATTAAACAATAATGCAAACATTTTGAAACATGAAATGAAATAGTACTGGTACTATTAATATAGAGAAATGTCTAAGGTAACATCATTATTATTATTTATAAATATATTTACCAGTTCCACTAGAAACATCCCATTCCCTGTTTCAATAAAGCACAGATGCACCTCATGGAATATTTTCCTTCTCTAGCGATTGAACAACTGGAGCCATACTTTCCACGCCAAACCTGAAAGACAAATGTGTCACTAGCACCTATATCAATGGAGCTCCTTTTCTGTGTTTCTGGTTCTTGTATAGAGTATTGGGGAATACTTCAACGTCAAATATGAAGACATTTCAAGGCTGTTAAGGCTGATTAAAGATCAGAATCCTGCACTAACAATCTGTCACTTTGTGTTCAGCAACATGATTCTTCATCAAGTATTAAAATGGTGATTACCAGATCTCCCCAACACCCCCAATGTCTTTGAAAGTCTGTGGTTTTCTTGTGTAGGCTTCATCCCAACTGCAAAAAAAGAGGCAACATTCTACATCCAAAACACAATGACATCCACCCATCCATTCATGTGCAAGATTTAAACTAGCGAAGACCCCCATTCACGTCTTCAGATTGCCGCCACTGCTCCAAATACAGTGTATTAAAAACACAAGCAGCCTTCCAAGTCCAATTTCAATCAATACAATCCTGTACTGCACACATTGATTTGTCTTTCCTTTCTTTTTCCACGCTGCTGATGACAGCTGGTGTTTATCAAACCCAATTCGTATGCAAATTCCAGGAACCCGTCTAAACAGCAGCATACAAAAGAGGATCAAAACCTTATAATTAAATTAGATAACTGATTGACCACGACAGTAAGCAGAACCAATTCTATCTAAAATTCTTCCCGAAAGAACAAGACATTAATTGAAATGTTAAAATCCACACAACGCGGGCGTTCTTGTCGTCTGATGCTCTTAAACGCTTGCCTGTGTTGCAGCCGCGGGAGTTCAGACTTAATTAGCGCGTAACACCTTCCCCTGCTTTGCTCTGCGTTCACTGAGCCAAGACCCACCGGCAGCATCCACAGTGCTAGAGGAAGAGTTTAATATCCACACAGGAAGTACTTGTGCAAACCAAAAGCAGTCAGAAAATGCCTTTTTGAGACTGGTGGGGATGTCGTGTTTATCCGTTTGGAATATAAGGGTCGATATATTGAATCAAGGATCAGCGTCAACCAATTAGTAGCGAGGTTACACACAATCATTACACTGTTTAAGTTCCATATTTCTAAGTGATGATTGCACGATTTGCATTCTATATGACCAATTGGGCAAAAGAGATTAAGATTGAAGAAATAAAAAGAATGGGAAATATATATGTTACAATGGATGTTTAAGAAACCAAAAATATGTAAACTGTTAACTACAATAATTAGCAAGAAAGGAAATAAAAATAGGAAGAGATGTTGCAGATATACAAGATGGATCAAAAGACTCTACATCTGGGAAAACAGTGTTTACTATATACACACACATTTGAAATATGTATAAGTGGAATAGTATTACATTATTTATCAGTATTTACTGCAGAGTTGATTGCAATACTGGCCATAGATAAAACGAATATAAAGAAAATAATGTGATTTTTATAGATTATCTAAGCTCGATACAGGCATTAGAATCAGAAATAGGAGATATGATAAATATTATATATGAAATTCTAAAGAAATTAGCTATAAAAATGTTTAAAAAAATATTCTGACAGCCAGGATTCCAGGTCACTCGGGTATTTTAGGAAATGAAATTGTGGATTTTGAAGAAGATAAAAGCAACTCTAAATTAACAAATTGATATAATAATACCTTTGAGTCCTGCAGAGGTGAATGCCGTGGCTAAAGAAAATACAATGTATGTATGGCAAGAACAATGGGAACACAGAGGAAAGGGAAGATTGGTATTATTAAAGAAAAAAAAAAATCACTCAAAGCAGAGAAACACAAACCGGGAGGAAGAAACTAATATTAATAGAATAAGGTTAGGACATACAGCATTAAATCATCGTTCATACAGGACTGTGAGCCATGAGAATGGGTGATGTTGTGGTGAAGAAGCAGTGGAACATATATTCAGCATAGAAACATTATACAGAAAATTAAGGGAAATAGAAAATTAAGTAACAACAGTAAATTATATTTTGAAGGTAGAAAGAAGAGAAAAACAAGTGGAGAAAGATAAATGGATAATCAACTACAAAAAGTACGGTATAGGCAAATATGAGAAAATATAAGGGGAGAAATAAATGTACACATATAAAGGTAGAGGGCGCTCATCTCCATTTAGATGGCATGCGCCAACAACCCCTAAAAAGTTGATGATGATTGCTCGGGTGGTTAGTCATTGGTAGCCTTCACCTGTAATTTTGAATACGTCGGCTGATACAGGTGTAGCGTTTGTTTGATCATAGATTGAAAACCTAAAAAAAAAATTATGAATGAAAAGACAATACGATAAATGCGTAAAAAAAATCATATACTTTGATGACATAGTGTACCGGGAAGTCTTACAAATTTCCCAGGACAGCTGCCTCAAAAAGAGAACAATCCAGGCATAACCAGAACAGGTGGCAACCCTAATAGTGGAATATATATGCATGGGCTGAGGAGAAAGGCAGACTTGCCTATCTATTCTACAACTATTATATATCCCATCTCCCACTTCGTACATCACCTGGACAGACAGAAAGTTTGCAAAAGTTCAGTCCTGGAGAAATGAAAGTCACCTGTTTTGGTGGGGCAACAATCTGGAGGTCTTTTAAAATCGCTTTAATGGATTGTCGAGTTGCAAAATTCGATCTAGTTATCCCTCATGCGATACTTACGGGGGAATTTTTTTTAAAAACATTTTTGAGAGTGGGTCACTTTATTAACGCCAAATCTACAATTCACGACACCTTTAGTTGCGCTCCCGGATGTTAGTGACTCCGCGAGGAAGATGAGTCCCTGTGACCGCATTGGGTTGTGGGATAGGTGGGGGTGTTTCCATCATGGCGGCTTCTATTTCGGGCTATACTTTCAGTTCTCTGTGTTATCACAGTGCCAACAGCAACTCCGACCACGTATGTACTCAGACACTTGTCGTAAACAGTACAGACGCGAATTGATTGAGCCGTGGCAATCCTGGTGTTGAGCTTGTTTTAATATGCCACTGTTCAGAGGGCTACGGTCCAAGTTTCTTCTCAGACACAGTGACATCTTCCTGATGCACCTACTGCTAGTGTCTCGGTAGAGCTTCTTCTTGATCTTCAGAGCTAAGAGATATCGGGTTGTTAATAAAACGGGCTGGGGACTTTATTCGTGTTACGTTTGGTTTGACAGAGAGAATTTGAGTCGGTTTATAAATAGTTTGTGAAGTCGGTGGCTGACGAGCAGCAAGACAGAACTGTCAAAATGTAATAGTATAAATTATTCTGTGAAACCAGTTTACTCGAATCAGTGCTAACAGTTTGAAAACAAATTGATCATTATAAATCACGTATCCCTTGTTCACTTTTTGTTTTTAAGAATACATGTTTTATTAATAGAATAGTTTGAAGTCGTTTGCAGTGCTTTTATTTTACCGGTTTAATTTACATGGGTGTGGATTATACAGTGTACGCAAAGCCTTCACAAAATATTATACTGCCACAGATAAAATTGCGTTTTTGCATGATGTTGTTTGTTGAGTACACCGTTTAAAGTTTTTTTTTTTTTTTTTTTTTTTTTTCTGTGCTCCTACCCACGTTTTGTTATGTCATCTGAAATCAAAAGTAAATGGTACAATATTATATATATATATATTTCTGTATCATCAATATTTAATCAGTTTCACATACTGTCCGTGTTTTGAAGAAAGTGGAAAGTTAACGCTATAATCTTCAGAAAGGATAAAAATAATTTAATTTGATTTCCTGCAAGTCATTTCTTTTATTGTTTTTAGTTGTGAAATAGTTAACGTTGATTTATTATTACTCAGAAATGTTGCCTTTGTACTTTCTCATATCTCTGTTGTCTTTATTTATCAGACCAAATTACTTGCTAATGTTCATAAAGAAATTAAATGCTGTCTTTGTCTCTACCAGTCTCTTGAAATCTTGGCGCCTGACACAGGGATTCAAGCACAAAACGATGCACTCCAATAACACATTTCTGAACTGTCTTTAAAACTCAAACAATGGCACAATATTGATTAAATATAGGCTATAGCGTACCTGTTTACGACTCAAACACAGTCTTTTGCAACGTTATTTTTTAACAAACATTGTTTATGAGATGTCTTATTTACTGGATTTGGGAAATGTACGAATTGTAATAAATAAGCCAGGTGCTGAAACGTATTAAGGCAGGCTGTTCAGTTTTAATGTTCAACGTTTGTGTCAGCAAAAAATGATTTAGTTACCCAAGCCAAGAAAGAGTGTAAGAAGGGAGTTACTTGTGGATACTGGGTGGGTCGCCATGTAATTCATAAAATATGCAGTTCTCCTATGAGGCAGTAAAAAAAGTCACGGGATGTGTGCAAAAAGATATGAATTTATTTCCATGTAGGTCCAGTGCCTTTTATGATAAGTACATTATATTGGCTTATATTAAAGTACATTTTCACAAGTTTTACATTTGTTGGGTTCATTCTTGTTACTTTTACTGTATTTAAAATATTATTATTAATGTAGAGTGGCACATTATTTAATTTAAACTGTAATGTAGACTGCACTACAGTATGTACTCCAATTTTGATTTGTTTGTATTTTTATAGGAAGGCTTTCTTTTGGGAGAAGTAAGGCAAGAGGAGACTTTCAGCATCAGTGATTCACAAATTAGCAGCACAGAGTTTCTTCAAGTTTTAGGTGAGACTTTAAATGTTGACCTTGTGTTTGTTATTAAGACTGTCAAACTTCACTGTGAGCCAGAAGAGTGCAGGCTTACATCCTTATCGGGAATACAAATGCCATCTATTATCACCCCAAGCCTAGCGTTTTAGGAGCACTGAGTTTGGACTTGTCCGTATTGAACTGCGAGTTTAAAAAATGAGAACTTATGTGGTGTTCTTCTGGGTAAATCCCAACACGCTAAAACATTTTTACCTCCTCTTCATTACCCAATATTGTCTTTAATGTTTCACTTTAAACTGAAATACGGTAATTTTTTGAAGATATTTAATAAACTTGCATCTGTTCCAAATCATAGATACTGCCTCTGTCTCACCTTCCACAACGTGTTGCATGAAATATCCCCTACTTGCATTGAAGGACTATTACAGGAGAAAGATTTCTAGTGATAGAATCCAAAGAAAATACTAGAAACATACATTCAGAAACAGCATTTTTCACAGGGACACAAAAACACCTTGACTAATGTAAATTTCAAAACGGTTAGGAGTGTTTTCCAAACAGCACTATTTCAAAGTGGCATTGATTACTACCCTGAATATTGTAGCTTGCAGTGCACAGAATAATAACAAGTGTTATTCTCAGAGGTGGGATTATTAGAGGCAGGTTTAAAATTAACTACAAACAAAGAAGCAAAGTAGCAATGCACCTCTGTATACTTAAGTACAGTTTCTCTCCATATTCAGTGTCAGGAACCGGTATGTAAATAAAAGGTCTTTGAAAATGCCCTTGTAGCATATTAATTATTAATACCTTTCCATTGATTTTCATGGTCAGCACAGGCATAATCCTTTCTCATGCCCTGGAGGTAAATTGACTCTACTCATGCTGTCAGTCCACATTGATGTCAGTGCAGCACCTTCTATCAGTTCACCGTTGAGAAAAAAAGTGGGAAGCTACATTTTTTATGAAAGAGCATTATTTCCTGTGTTCTGTTGAAAGACTAACCTCTGAGATATGTTTCCACAAAATATAAACATGGTAAATTACATTACTACATTCACATGCACAAGGAATCAATCATTTTGTAATGAATAGTTTTGAATCATAATAAATGTAGAGTTTACAAAACTCAATCAAGTTTAGATGAACTAATCCCTCAAAACCACCCAATTCCAACTCCAAACTGGATTATATGCAGAATTTTGATTGCTCAAGCAGGTAGCTTGAATCAGATTAGACTGTGCATATAAAATTATGTAAATGTAAATTGTCTTTTTTAATATATTTGCAATTTTCTGAGCAATGTTTGTATCCTGTCTCTTTATGTACTGCTTTGATACTTAAAGCACTGTACCTTTAAGGAAAACCATGTCATGACTGTATTAATATGGATGGCCAAAACTAATTTCCCTACCCTTAAACTGCTTTGGTACTCTCATCACTTATTAAGTTTAACTTTATTTCCTTTTCAAAGGAAGTGTCATTCATCTGTCGGTTTCATTAAAGCAGGGTAGCAGAGCAGATAATGCTGTACCTTTACAAAAAAAGATCCACTGAACAATGATAAGGGAAGCTGTGAAACTGGTATTGAAGCTGTAAAAGGGTAGGAAAGTGCAGTTTGAAACCGTAGATAATTTACCTTTTAAGCCTGAAGTGGCAGGCTGCTTATTACATTTCTTCAGACCATCAAGCTCAATACTAATGCACTTGGTTAAGCCATTAAAGGCCAATTTAAATCCTGGCTGTGGTCCGAACTGCAGTCATTTCAGACCTTTTGTGCATTCCTACCACATTTTTGCTCATAATTAAGAAGAGCCAATGCTTTTCTATCAGGTTCTACAACTTCCGTTCACTGGTCTCTGCCCTGCGTTAATTCAGTTATCCAGGGTCTGAGGAACATTAGAGTTATGACAGAGTAGAAACAGTGTTGCTGTTTTAGAGGAAGACGTTACAAGAAGATCTCCTAAGTTCTGTTTTAAGTTGTGTATTTTGCTTAGAGTAACATAACTTATTTAATTGAAGAGATTGAGCAAAATTTCGGTATGGTTAACATACCTATTTTTTCAAGATAATAATGGATTACCGTGTTTTCTTTTTTAGCTACCGGTAGGTGTTCTGTGTCCTTTTTTAATGCAGTTTTTGCTGTGGTCTTTATTGGTTGTGTTAGATAACCACTTGGATAATGATAGTCTTCTGCCTGCCTGCTATCGGAAGTACAAGGACGGACTGCTAACACCCTCACTCAGTCTATGCCTATTTGTTGCTTCTCCAGACCACAGGACTGTGGCCAAACCAATGCTAGGTATCTAGAGTTCTTGTCTTAACTCCAGGAGGTATTTGCCCTTTCCAAAGCCAAGTAAAGCAAACCCTCGTGATAGTCTGCTGTCCAGATAACAGTTCATTACGTTTCCTAGAGCAATCCAAATGAATTCAGTTATAAAAAAAAAAAAAAGTCTGTTATTGCTGAGAAAGATCATTGTAACTAGGTTTTATGTCATTTCTCTGTCAAAGCATTATACATAATTAGGTTTGCATATTTTTGGGTGAAAAACAAATTACTTTTTGTTATGCCACTCAGTGTTTTATTTAATTTAATCTTTTACAGAAATCCATAACCATGAGCCATGCTCACAACTTTTTAGGTAAGTAAATGGCTTTTTGTGACTGTAAAGGTTCTGACCTTGACTAGCAATACAAGCTAGCTATGTTGATTAGCAACCTGTGATTAATATTTTGAATATCTTTATTATACAGCTACATGTAGCTACCTGCGTTTACCGCTTTGTCGCAATGTTTGTGGTCTGTGTCTAGTAATAATTATCACCATCGAAAAAAGTTGACTAATAAAGCTGCTTTGTTTTCAGCTTTTATGACTACGCAGGTAAAGTCAATGAGGAAAATCTCAAAAGAATTCTCAAAGAAAGAAGAAAAGTAAGATAACTTTTAAGAATATTGTAGCTAAGACTGTTGGCCTTATGATTTGTACTAAGTTTGTTCCAGCTTAGGATATAGAAATGATTTTTAGGTATTGACTCAGCTGGCAGCCTTTTTAGGATTTATATATACTGCCAGTTTCTTAGAGATACTGCCTACTACATTTTGTGCTCTAATTGCTTCTTAAAAAGGCAAACCTTATTTGTAATCCAGGTTGATTACATTTCCTAAAGGTCACATTTTGTGTTTACTGACACAAAAAAGCCCACCAAAATATATAGTTTACATAGATACCATACATCAAAAGCATATTCTGTATGTTGACTGGTCTTTGCTTGTGTTATATTGTAGTGGTGACATTGCCTCTGTGTTTGTATCCCTACAGAATGTTATTGGCTGGTATAGGTTTCGCAGAAACACACAACAGCAGATGTCTTTCAGGGAGCAGATTATTCACAAACAGCTGACCCACATTCTTGGAGTGCCTGACCTTGTCTTCCTTCTCTTCAGCTTCATCTCCACTGCAAATAACTCCACACATGCATTAGAGTATGTGCTGTTTAGGCCAAACAGAAAGTAAGTGACTTTACAGCGGTGCTCCTGTGTTGACGTAACAGTCAAGCGCGCTTAACAAGCGATGTTTGGGGTTGGGATTTAAATGAGCTATATTGCCTGCATGATAACACTGTGTAACAAATTATTATTATTTTTTTGTTCCTGGGTAGTAAGTGTTATTTCCTAATTGCTTATGCCTCAAAAGTATAGAAAATGGCTATTATTCCCCACAAACTTTGCTTTTGTGACCAGGACAGTGATATTTCAAAATATCACTATTTCCAATGGGAGAACGGGCAAATGTGTGTCTTTTTGTTCACATAAAGTCAGAAAAAAACAACATATGAATCCAAATTAACATGTATTTATACTAAAGTAATACAAAAATGACTACAAAAGATTTAGAAGTGAGTAGTTTTTCGAGATTTACGATTATACTGTAAAATTTACAGTATAATCGTAAATCTCGAAAAACTACTCACTTCTAAATCTTTTGTAGTCATTTTTGTATTACTTACGAAAAGACACACATTTGCCTGTTCTCCCATTGGAAATAGTGATATTTTGAAATATCACTGTCCTGGTCACAAAAGCAAAGTTTGTGGGGAATAATAGCCATTTTCTATACTTTTGAGGCATAAGCAATTAGGAAATAACACTTACTACCCAGGGACAAAAATTGTGTTACATAGTGTAATGCAATGTGATCCTTGTACTCTTCTGTTTTTTCAAAAGGTTAACTTTTGAATTAAGCCTTTCCTAATACCTTGAGTGACACTTAATGATGTTTGGAAACAGAAAAACACCATTGTTGCAGGAGGAAGCATGATCTGGTACACTGCAATCCTGTACACTTTGTAGGGTGTTCTTTAACACTTGAACCCTAACTCTAACACTGCCATATCAAGACCCTTTCCACACCAAAAAGCTTTTATGGGGGAATGTATTGTGTTGTCAAGGTGTCATGATTTTCTGTATCTCACAATGCTATTGTCGGTAACATTATTATCATTATGACAAAGCTCATGGCGAGTTGCAGATGACCTGTTACTCAGTAAAATTAGCATTTTATTTCTTGGAGCCCTGCCTGTGAAGATTAAAGGTTCAATCAGCGTCAACCATTTTTCTTGCCTGAGTGAATGTTGGTGTCAGTATTCTTGCCTTGCCCAGGTACCAGCTGCTTGGGCATAGTTCATTCCTGGCCGCTTGGAGTCTGGTTGGCTTTCTTTGAGGGTGAAAGGTCACTACAGGGTTGTAAGCTTATGTAATGTATAATGTAAATAGGACGAAACAGAGTCAATAGGTGGCACTGTGGTATACACAGACACAATAGAATCGGTATACATTGTGTATGTGAACATGTTTACTCCTAACTCAGTTTTCTTCTCTAGGTACAATCAGAGGGTCTCGCTTACCATCCCCAATCTAGGCAATACAAGCCAGCAGGAGTATAAGGTTTCATCTGTACCTAATACATCTTGGAACTACGCCAAGGTGATAAAGGAACAGGGGTGAGTCAAAATTCAAATGAACTTCACTTTCATTTCAGCACTGCTCCAAGGGAGCCAGTGCTATTCTGCATGTAGACTGAAAAGAAGGGATGAAGAACAATCAGCAACATTATAGGGTATAACGAATCACACCACTATAGAAAACGATACTGTTACAATATAGTATCAATATCAAGTACAAATGTTGAATTGTGACCTGACCTTCTGGAATGGGGAAACTAAAGACAATGGGCAGTTACTGGTTTAACATTCTTTAATGCCTTTCTCAAATGCATTGATAAAGTATCATTAAAAGAAAATGTAATGGCTACGATTGTATGTTCAAGATGTTATTCTATTATAGTTGGTAACACGCCTATTTACATTATTGGTGTTATTTTCATTGTGTAACCCTGAGAACAACAGCATTGGTAGTAAATTGATTAAATACTGTACTAAAATGTGTGTTTGTCCTGCTTTATCTGTCCTTCATTAATATATAAACATTTTTAAAAAAGTAAATAACACGGTTCGAGTCTGGGCTATTTCACAGCTAAGCATGGACGCGAGTTCCTAGGGAGGAAGCGCTCAATTGGCTGAATGTTCCCGGGGGACTAGCTGCCCGGGAGCTGCCTTGTCCTCCTACGCTGTCGCTCCTGGGCGGCTGCATGGTGAATCCGCAGTGTGTAAAGAAGCGATCGGCTGACGGCACACGCTTCGGAGGACAGCGTGCGTTTGTCTTTGTCGCTCCCGCAGGGGTGGTAGCGGTGAGCTGAGCCTAAATAATAATTGGCCATTTCAAATTGGGAGAAAATAAAAAATAATAAATAATTGGCAACGACTAAATTAAAAAAAAGTAAATAACATTAAAAAAACACTTTAAAAACATGTTTGTGTTTTTCAATAAACTTTACAAATCAACAATTTCCACCTGGCTCACACACTTCTTTTGTTTGTTTTGGGATAATAGTTGTAATTTACACAGTTTCCAAAGACTTCATTGTGAATTTTAATGTTGTAGGGCTGAATTCTTTGACAAAGACGGGGTAATGAAGGACATCAGAACAATTTTTCAGGTGTACAATGCACTGCAAGACAAAGTCCAGGTAAGGTTGGTTTAGCAGTTTTAAAGTGCTGCAAGGAGGATTATAGAGAAATGGGTCACCAGTATTGGAGCAGCTGCTACAAAACAAAGTTAAACAGGCATGTTTTTAACATGCTATGTCTACTGATAATGATACTGTTTGTGTGTTCATTTATGCATTGTAATATATTTCTATACAGTACATTTTAGTTTCAGGTGGCATATAAATTGAATGCAATATATTGTACACATTTATTGAGCTTAACCCTACCAGCACATTTTAAACCCTACTTGTGTTACAGGCAGTGTGTGGAGAAGTGGAACAAAGTGAACGTCTGAAGGAAACCTTTCAAGAAGAAGTAAATAAACTTAAGAAGCAAATAGCTCTCAGGAAAAGTGAAAAGGAGGATGAAAGGAGTAAGTATCCACAGTGGAAAGCTAAGCATTATCGTCAGACTGTTTATTTGGTATTCTGATCTGTAGAAGCAGTTTGGGTAGAAGAACTCTGGACTAGGATCTAGAGAGGAAAAATAGAACAGACACCAACCTATATAAGAAATACTTTATCCAAGGTAGCTGAAGACATGTTGTAATATCAGCACTGGCAGTTCTCTAAAGTGCCAAAAAAAAAAAAAACATTTTAAACATTCAAGTAGAGGGCAGGCATGTTTAAAAACGTATCTTAGCAGTGGACCAAAATTGAATATGAATTTACAGTCTCTATAAAGTATGCATTATGCATTATGCCCCTCCCCCCCATGCCAATTGTTGGTCCTGGAATGCCTGTTCAGTTCTGGTACAATTCCAGTAATACTGGTGCAAGACAGTTCAGTGATGAGCATTTCTTGTTTGCATTTCTTTACACAGGACTTCAGGAAATGTCAGCAGTTGGAGGTAGACAAGTGCCGGAAGAACACAAGCACACAGATCCTGCTTATAACTCTCGGGTAGTGTGTCCCAGTAACGCAGCTGAAGAGTACAGCCAGGCGAACCAAGATACCTCAGAGACACCACCTCTATACGTCGAGGTCATTCCCCTGGACAGCACAGCAGCCAGTCGGAAGACCAGCACTGCCTACCTGCCGCGGCCCCAGGCAGTGGGCTCATCAAGCTATGCCCCGCCAAGCCTAGGAGCTGCCAAATATTCAGGAAACGGAGATGGCTCCAGCACCGACTCCTCACAAGGGACTCCAGACAGCGGAGTGGAGGGGCAGCTTACGAAGGGGGAGGAGGAAAAGGAAGATGATGAGGAGGAGGAAGATAGCAGCGAATATGAGAACCTGGCAAATGAGCCCTCAGAATCCTCTGAGAGTGAATTTTCGCAGCTCGCAGAGGGCCGACCGGCATTGCTGAGGCCAGGTGGTGATGCCAGGAACTCCCAGGCCTCTCAGATCTGACAAGGGGGAGGGTTAGGGGAGTGAAATCTCAGCAAAACATAGGTCCTGAATTTGCTTGAGTAAACAATCTGAATTCAAATAGACTGGGGAAGCTGGAGGCATTTAGAAGAAAAAAAAAAAAAAAAGTCCAGAAAATAAAGCCGTGCACAGACAATTTTAAGAAGAGACGCTTCCGCTGTTTTTTTGTTTTTAATTTTTATTTGCCCTGTGGGAAACCTTTTGTGACAGAATCCTGACACACAAAGATGGGCGCTTGAGGAACCAAGCCCTTCCTTTGCCACTGAACATTTTTAAAGGGTTGTGTTGGGATGGTGTTCTTTTGGGGGGGGGTGAGGCTGCTTATGAAATCATAGTAATAATAAATTAAATTTTAATAATAGTAATAAAAAAAATCTTCCAGTTGGTGCCACATTTTGGTTACGCTTGGTAACGCCAATAAACCATTTTGGGGTAAACAGACTGTCCACATTAGTCTGTGTTTACTGTCTAGGATTTAGCTGGAAAATCAAATTGTACCATTACCTCTTGCACTATTTTGCCTTGTTTTTACATTTATTTAAAAGAAAAGGGTAAAAAAAATTAAAATTGTTAGTGGCCTTCGAAGTTCTTTGGTTTTTATGAGCCAGATAAGAAGTTAGTTAGGAAAGGTGTTTTACAAGAACTATAAGAAACCTAATCAGAACAAAGAACAAATATTACATACTTTACCTTGCATGTTTTTTGAAAATGATTTATGTAAACAGGACTGTCATACAGAAACTTGTTTAGTTTTATCTGTGTATCAATGTGTTTTAAAGAGAAAACACTACAGTAGTCTGTCGCGTATCTGACTGCAGTGGGACCAGAGAGAGGACAGATATGTAAAAAGTCTGGTTTTAAATACCATTATACACAGCTGTAACTATTACTATATTCACACAATTATAGTTGTGAGATTCGGCTTTTATTAGGGAGATCCCCTAAATCTCTTGTTCAGAAAGATACAGGGTATTAATGCTAGTTACAGAGTAGCAGTGTTTGTGTGCATTCGCTGCTGAGTGACAGACAGGAGATTGTGACGGTGGTTGAAGTTGATAAGCCCCGTAGGCGAACAGGATTTATTTACCTATCAACACACTTAACAACTCAACACACTGAACAGTACGAAAACTTTGGTAGGATCTAAAATCTTAACTAATCTCTGTTCAATAATAAGCAAACACTGGTTACTTGCCTGGATGTCGGCAGTTTCAGCTTGCTTACTGACTCTTTGGTATCCAACCCTGGTTCTGGTTCTCTCTCACTCACACGTCGGTGAATTTCAGCTTCTTTAGCCCAGTCGGCTTTGGTTTTGCAGCAGCCCTGAGGTGAATAAATGTAACCTTTTTATACCTGACCCCTGTTGAAACACACCTATCTGCTGATTAGATTCCACACCTGATAATCACACACAGCAGGTAGGCTCTCCCAGGAGCGTCAGGTACTTAACTCATTAATTACAATAAATACACACTATTTACAATATACATTTACACAAAAAAACCCTCTTCTGTGCAGGGCTCCTGCCCTGCCATAGTGCTGTGTGCACTTACATTAGTTTCAGGTAATTTTATAAAGTAGCAAATGCATAGGTTTAGGGGAAAAAAAAAAAAAAAAACTTTCAATTGTGAGCACAACTAGCTTTTGCTTTCATGTAGCCATTTTGCATTAGCGCTGTAACATTGCTGAAGAGCTTGATCATGGTGGATAAATGGTTAGGGTGGATACACAATGGATTACTGTAATAATAATTAAACAAAATCACCATCAATAATTAACTGGTAGTCAATGCCAGGGCACACTGTCCATCTCTATTTCATCAGGAATAACATTGCTCTCATCTGATCTTTGGTGCACTTACATTGCTTATTTTTTAATTTCTTATGCTATTAACCAATACTTTAAAGTTGTGCCACAAATAAATGTGCTGTTACTTACGCGGGGCTGCAGAACCCAATTCTGTGAATTTTATTTAGACAGTTTGCAGAATCAGCACTCAAAACAATTTGCTAAACAGTTTGTTATCTTTAAGGTTGACACATCCAAAGCGAAATCTATGAGTAGGAGAATCTGCATCTCTCTTCCTTTCCATATCTACTCCTGCTTGAGATAACAAGTTCATGTTCTGTGGGAAATGAAAGGGAAGTAATTCACAAAGGTCCTGCCATGTGGAATTGCACAGTGAAATCATTGTCATTTACTATAAGATTTATGCTGAGAGGTCTATCACTGACACCTGTTGAGAACACTCTTTACAAACCAAAACGCAGATAAACCTCAGAACAGCCTGAGGGTGGAAGACACTTTTCTCTAACGGTTTTATCACGAAACCTGATTTGTATAAGGATTATAAATATATTAATTTAGTTTGTACAATCTGCGCTGACGTTCTGTTTTTAGATAATATATCTGGCTCTAATGAAGCTACTTTTGTTTTGACTAAATGGATTTATGATATATATACTATAGTGCACAAAGGGAACCTCCACAAAACTTCAATTCCTGTACAACTTTTAATGGCAGTCCATTATTTTCAAGACTGTAGGTTGCGATTAACAAAGACAAGTCATACATTTCCTGTATGGCTGGAATGAGATAGCTTTAACTCATTTTTGATATGTAGTGAAATATTATTTTGATCCCAATCAGGTTTGACCACTAGTACCAGAGCTGAATGAATGTATTTAAAAAAAAGTTTTCTGTCTGCTCGTTTCTATAATGTGACATATTTAACTAAGGACAATTGGTTTCTTTATTAGTTTGTCTCAAAACTGTTTAAATTGTCTTCAGATATTAAAACAAGAATATTCTATAAAAAAAAAGACATTTTGGATTTGTTGCATGATCTATTCCTATACTGTTATGGATAGTTATCCATAGGTGCTATTATATTTTCAAGCACATTCCACTATATTCTGTGTCTAGTTTAATAATGGCAAGTACATCAGTGTGTGGGTAAAGTGTATTAAGTATAATACGGCAAAAGCATTGGCTGTTATTATTTTACAAGGAATTGGAAAATATAAAAAACAGGAAAGTACAGCTAATTCAACACTTTATTAATGATTAAGATTTGTTTTTCCCCTGTAACTGAAAACAAAACATTCAGTTTAGGTATCGCCCCAGGATAAGTCAAGGATCACTGTCAGACACTTTCACTCCTTTACAGCTGAACACATAAACAGTAGATGGAAGCAAGCTGCTAAACCCTGGAACCGAGACCCAGCCTGGACACTTTGAACACCTAACTAAAAGGGGTCACTGTAGTGTGTTAAAGTGAGCTATACGCAGGCCATTGTTCTTCCTAACCCTCAGGGGCGCAAAGGCCAATGCAGTAGTAAGCCTTTAGGCCCCCATACTAGAGTGTCGACAAGCATGACTGAGAACCCGCAAGCTCTTGATCGGATTATTCACCTTGCTTCGCTTTTACTAGGTAAGTGAATGGTGACCCCTAACAGATCAACTTTAATATAATATAAATCACCTAATTAGAAAATACTCGATCATAACAAATTATACATGATCGTGCAGTTGCACTAACCAACTACACAAGTTACAGAAACACATTGTTTTTAATAAGAAAACATGTATGACGTCATAAGTATAACTTAATTTTAGAGCATGATAACAGCACTAACTTTAATTAGACTCAACAAAAACTAATGTTTTCAAGTGTGCTTCCCAGGCTGTCTGCTGCACATTATATTATTCTATAAAGAGTAGCTCTGCAATACAAAGTATGTTATTTGCTCTTAAGTTCAACTGCTGTTGTAAATCATTGCAGGTAGAGTATTTGAATTATGTAATGTTCCCTTTTTGTGTACTTTTTAAACAGATGCATTACCAGTACAATGTGTAGGATTCATTTTGACACCTGCTTGTGCTGTACTAACATTTTACAGTTATTCAATTCACCAACCAAGACAAACATTCACAGTACTTTCTGTATTTTGATTCCTCTCATTAAATAAATACTTTAAAAGCTCACACAAAAGCTTTCCCGTAGATGTAAAGGTAGCTACAAAGGTTTACTCTTTGTAAATACTACCCGGTATGGAACACACACACACAAAAAAATATATATAAACATTGTCATTGCCCTACTTAAAAAATTATTTCTTTATCATGGGTAGCACGCTAAAATGCTTATTCTAAAATAATGTATTTCATAGAGATTAGGATGGTGTTTCTGGTGTAAGGCTTGACAATGGAGTGTAACAATGTGTAGAAGTCCAGACACCAAGAACAGATTCTTGAAATAGCTCCCCTTCCCATGCTGCATTTGAAAAAAAAAAAACATCCCTCTGCTTTTTTTGTTACCCCAAAAAATAACAAAACACCAAAATGTTAATTTAGTAGTTTTTGGGTACATCTGGATAGGATTCCCTCATGTCATTTGTAACCTTTATCTATGTGACCCAAAAAACTTGTACAGTAGAACCTCAAAGTTATGAACATCAAACTTACAAATTGACCGGTCTACTGAACACTCTCAGCTGGAAGTATGCAATCACTCAACCAGATGAGCGCTCCTATAAGCAGCGTGCTGGTCAGAGTGAAGGCAAAATTACTGTACCAACAAATGTAGCCACACAGAGGCACAATTAAAGTATGGGCAATTTTACAGGGAACATTTTCATTTTAAACAAGCAAAGGTTTCTTTTGTTTTCAAAGCAAAGTTGGCTGAATAACTAAGCAAGCTGTGTGACTGCATTTTATTTAAAAACCAGCACTGCGTTAACCTGGGTTTTCCTGGACGTTTAAATCTGTTTTTTCTACAGTTACAATTTCAATAGTAACTTAAATGTAGCCTTTTTCCATTTATAGTATAAGTATTTTAAAGACTTGAGAACTACAACTATATGAGTATTGCGTTATTCACCAGATTAAGGCTGGACATAGCAAGTGTACACATGTTATTAAAACCATTGAAAACTAATTTTCATAGTTACAAACAACCTCCATTCCCAAAGTGTTTGTAACTCAGGTTCTACTGTATTTCACATTCTTCTTATCCTTTCAAAAACTGGTAAATTACAAAAGAAAACTGGGTCGCAGTTCACCTATATTTTGTACACAAGGCAGTCGACAGCATCTCAAGCAACTTCTTGTTTTTGCTTCTGGCATTGCATTTAAGCTTACACTGATTTCCAATGTGCCGTCAGAAAAAAGTGGCTTTGTGAAGACCTGCAGGAGATGCCTAGTTAATAAAAAGGGATAAAAGACTTAATACACTGATTCCAGTATAACCTTGTATGAGGCTTGCCATGTTGCTGTGCAATTTTTCTAGTGGCGGTATTACAATACCCTGGATACTGTCACCCACTGACCAGTTGTGAAAGTGGAAACAGACATATATAAGTTCTCAGTAGAGCAGTCATTATTCTATGGAGGTGCTCTGTACCTAACAGGGCTTCAGAATCTTGAAACTCACTGTCAAGAGTCAAGAACTACCCTAGAACTGAACAAAAGCACATACCTTTTCTGGTTGGTGGTCTGATCTTGAGATCTGACCTGGGGAGTCTCAGGCATCCACCTCTGCATCCAGGAGGATCTCTTGCTGGGAGCTGGGGTCGTGACCTGCTTCAAGGATCTCCAGAAATGGTTCCAATGCAAACGGAAGCATGTGACTCCTTATCTGTTAGGAGTAATTGGATATTTTTCACGTGCTTATGTAAACACTATTGATTATAAATATGTTCATGGTATTAAAGAAATAAGATAAAAGAAAAAAAAAAAGGTTTTGTATGGAAACAAAAACCCTCAGTACAGCACCCTATCACTGTGGTTTTTGTACTGTCACTTTGACAGATGATCCACAGCAATGAGACATTGGAAGGAGAGATGCACCAATCAAACCAACTCGTTGCACCGAGGAAAGGTGGCCCTACTTCCAGCGCTCTCCCCTCAGTGTAGTAGGCAGGTGGAGTTGAAAAAAACTTCACTCCAGCCTCCTCCATTGTCCTGGAAGTGGAGATGACTTCCGGAGTGTAGAGGCCAACCTGTATACCAGGACTGTGATGCTGCTCCAGGAAAGTGTCCAACCTTGGAGAAAAAAGAAAAAGAAACAAAACACAGTTTTGTTTAGTGCTCAGATGCCAAAATGCATGTAATCATTTCCACAAAACCAGACAACCTGATACCGGCACACTTGTAATCTGATAACCGTGGAACCGGAAGTTAACTCATAAACTTTGCGATAATGAATTGTAATGTGCTTCTTCACACTTAAGATAGCCTTTTGATCATACAGAGGAGGCATTACATGTAATCATGTATTTTGTATATCAAGAGAAAATGAATACTCTTCACCCAGATAGAGTGACGAGTTTAGTATATTGCTGTGGTAAGGATTCAGTCACCACAAACTTGCAGTCTTACTGTTTCTTATTGCATTTCTTCACTGCATTTCTAGAACTGCATAGCTGTCAGACGAAGCCCTATACTGTCTCCAGTGATAACATACCCCCTTGTCCACATCTTCATCTTTATGAAACACAGGATGCAGAAAACATAGTCTATGTCAACCTGAGCTACTGTGTGCATACTCTCAATCTTGTACAGTACAGCTGTTATTTTTAATTCTGTCTTTTAAACAAACTACCTCCCTCTTCTAGCAAATTGATTCACACATTTCAAACAGGTCCCCCTGGAACAGTTACTTTCTGCGAACTTACCAGCCATGTACCAGCCATACCCTACTGCCCCCATAACCAAGCATGTAGCTGCTGGCTGTTTCCTTTTCCAAGAGCACTAAGGCAGACAAGAGGACAGCCCTCCTAAAGACTGCCTGCATGTCACTGATTTTACTGTGTGTCATACTGTACTGTACTGCAAAAGACAAATAGTTTTGGTAATGATTCATTTATTACTCACACAGTTTGTGCCTCCTGTGTCAAATTATTATAAATGAGACAAGGCTCTGTCTGTCTGTCTGTCTGTCTGTCTGTCTGTGTGTGTGTGTGTGTGTGTGTGTGTGTGTGTGTGATTCTTGGTACCAAGGACTAAGCAGGTGTAGTTAGAATATATGTACGCAGTAAACTGAACCAAAATAAATTGTTTGAGAACTGATTCTGTCAAAGCAGAACATATAATTATGGATTTATCTTTGATTTTTGGATTCCAAGTACACTGTGCATATCTTACTTGAATAATAATAACAACAACTGTTCAAGAATCGAATGTCATACTTACAGGAAGCCAGCTGGCTGTGACCGTGACGTTAAAGATGGGTTGCCATTGGGTCATAATATGAAGTTCAATATAATACTTGACAACTGTGTTAATACAGTTCAGCTATTTTTAAACACCTGATAAAGTCTGTCTGAAAGTAGTCAACGCCGTCCTAGGAGTATAATCAATTAAATGTAGTCTTACCTACTCAAAGAAATCTTTCAAAACCAAACTCAAAATGAGTTATGTCGCAGGAGTTACCAACTACCACTGATCCGACGTTATTGCCGGCATTGTGATTCCTGGTAACAATTTAAGAAACGTTACATGCTGTGCTTACGACGTAGGACTGATAGACGTCGTAAAGAAACTCCAGTTCGTGCTCAAATCCGACGTGCTTGTAGTCAAAAGTTTCGAGACCACGGTAATCGTGGACCTATACTCATTCAAAAAAATATTCACTTGCATTATTGTCGATAAACGGAAGGTTAAGCTTTCATTGCCAA
Organism: Polyodon spathula; assembly: GCF_017654505.1. Taxonomy (NCBI): domain Eukaryota; kingdom Metazoa; phylum Chordata; class Actinopteri; order Acipenseriformes; family Polyodontidae; genus Polyodon; species Polyodon spathula. Next base: position 5,687,970 of record NC_054546.1, on the reverse strand, counting down.
TAATAAAAAACAGCCGATCCAAGCTTCAAAGCCACCTGCCTGGCTTTACTCGTCAGTCTCTCCGCGAATAAACTGAATTTATACTTGCTGACTAGATTGTTAGTAAGTTTGTCTCCGTTTCTAACGTGATTCAACCGGCACAAGGAGGCTGCCATTTTGGCTGTCATAATATGTCACACACGGTGAAGGGAGGAGCCCGCGTGAATGTAGGCGTGGTTAACTTCTCCATAGCCTGGCAGCGGTTACTATAAACACTACTGTACAAATGGGAACGTATTTGTTAATAAAACACGTGGAAGTAATAATTGTTGCTCTCCACAAATGTATGACTAGGACTTCAGTATCCTTATTCCTATTTGAAATGCACTTAGTCGTAATAGTAGCATTATGAGAGAACTAGAATAGGTAATGCATGACATATTTATGTTGAACTGTGGTAAACTTACTTTCTAAACACCCTTTAAAACACACCTAATGCAAATGTGAGGCGTTTTGTGGTAGTAAAACTGATGTAAAAGACCATGCTAAAACCCATTTAACTGCAGTCATTTTTTTCATAGAATATCAAACAATGAAAGGACTAGATAAGCCAGTTTTTTATTTTTATTTTGTATGAACAGTGTGAACTTCCTCAGAAGCAGTTTAAACAGTCCTACATAATAGATTGTATCAATTTTAATAATACAGAAGGACACTGATACTGTTAAACAGCAACACCAAGAACATAGAGGAAACCACGCTCTGTGTGAACTCCACCATCAGGTTTCTACCATAGGAGTTAGGAACTTAATATTATTGTTATTATACCATGCAATAAGAATTCTGAAATGATGTACATGTCTTCTAATTAGGCCAAGAGTAGGATAAGAACCAAATGACAAACCAATCAAATATGGATTATAAATGGTGTTAAGTCTTTTGAACAACATAGATAATTAGATGCAGCTATGAGAGCTGACGAATATGCCTTGATGTCATAGAAAACTGGTCTTGAAAAGGGTTTTGCCATGGATACATCCATATATTGTATTTTGTCCTAGTGCTGCATCTGCAATTCTTCTTTCATTAATATTCTGTTGCCTGTGGTCTGGAATAAAGCTGTTAAATATAGAACTGCATTTGGAATTAATAAGGCCTTCTTTGTCAGTTGATAAAGGTTGACTGGTAATTAGAGACTAGTCTGTCAAACTGTTGTTAGTCCAGATATTTTACCAGTGGCATTTACAGAAAGCCACAGTAGTCCTAAATGTAAATTCTGGTAATTTACTAATACTAAACCCAAGACACTTATTATTGTCATCACAGATAAAATTGCCAATAGAAAGATATGTGTTAATCCAGATTAAACCTGTATTTCCCCTTACTGATGATTTTTACTGCTTCCAGATGTGACATTTTTGCAACTGAATACACACCAGCTGCCCAGTCGAGTGGGGGGCAAGCAGTCACAGATTTCCATTTACTCAGGTATTTTTTAAGGCCTACCTTTGAACAACAACAGAATTAACCCCAGAACCCTAGCAACCAAAATGAAAAGTTCCACAATGGTCTGTAATTTAGCTGGAAAGATCCAGTTATTTATTAATTTATAGTTTTTCTATAATTTCTGCAGTGTAAGACAGCATTATTTACCTACTAACAGACCTCAGATAATTAAAGAAGATATATTGAAAAAAATATATAAGATGACAAAGAAACAAACATATCACAGTAATTATGAGGTCACCATGTTATTGCATTATTAAACTGATTTAAAACAAACAGCATAAGGTATTTAGAGAAATAAAGAAAAAAAGCTAGCAAAACCACTTCTACAACATGATTTTAATTGGATGTAAGATTATTCAGGCATATTCTTATAGATATAGGGTATGTTGTGATCAATATTGATCACAACATATTTATAGTAACAAACATCTCTTGGGCAGTTGAACATATTCCACTAAAAAGTGCCAAATAAACCATCATGCAAGCACTAAAATGTTCATTTTTAAAAGTTAATATTTTTTATTACTGCAGGCTCAGTACTGCTGCAGTTTCTAACTGATGACATCACCTTTGCATCTGTGAAGCCTGGTTTATAGAGCCGGCTCGAGAAGCTGACGCCATTGCGGCTCAAACTAAGAGAGTGAGAACCATGTATGTTATAGACTTTTTGGAACCCACATGGTAAACCCTAGGATGCAATTTCCTAAAGCGCTCTCCTCTGGGATAATATATATCTACCATGAACAACAAAAGACGTCGTTCCTGATAGGAAAAATAAAGGACTGTCCAATCAGCTTGAGCAAAATTGATCTGTGGCGCGTGACGTATTTACAACCCCCCCCCCCCTATAGTGGTTTATTTTGGCTTCTCGGTTCTGCTCGTCGCCGCCATTAGAGACAGGCTGAAAGATTGGTTGGAAAATGGGGATTAAAATGGTTTAACATTGGAAGGCGGCGGTGGATACTGGGTTCTTTTTTTTGAAGTGGGTCGAGCCGCTGGGTTTGTGAGTTTAGGGGGAGGACAGGGAACAATGTAAATAAAGAAGGGATTCCAAAATAACGAAGGAGTGAAGTAGGATTTGGAAAAGCCCGCAGAGGTCGGATACAGGGCTGCCTGGAGAAGTTGTTGTTGGGGATCCGCATTGGGCAGAGAAATATAAACACAGGAAAAGGTAAGGCCAAAGAAAGGGCAATAATCTGTTGTGAATATACCGTACGTACATTACATTTTAGCAAGCGCTACATTTTGTAATTTTTTTTTCGAACTGCTGTACGGGACAGCGAGTTGTTATCATTAACAATAATATTCTGTTGGTAACTATGTCACCTGATTGCCGTGAAGTATGATACGGTAGCACACAGGTTGGTGGGGGTTGGTTTAATAGTAATAATCCTCTCATTCAGTGATGAACTTGCACAGTCTGTGTCATTAGTGTACTTGTACAGTGCGGGTGCCAGCCTCTCATCTACTAGTGTTTTAATAATTTAAGGAAGTAAAGAGTGTTACCTTTTTAGAGTCTCCGCAGTTTCCTTCTTAGGAGCCAGTGTTAAAGGTAGACCGTTTATAATAAAACACAAAGTTATTGCATCATTTCATTTTAAAATTTCCCTTAAGTGCAGGCATTTATTGGTAATCCTTTTCTCTGGCTGCTGCCAAAAATATTTTTATTCTACTGTTTATTGATAATTATTGACTCAGTTGTATGATTAGTGCATTACTCATGCATATTAAGGTTCTTAAGTGCCATTTGCGTTAAATTGTGGTGTCCTGTATGATGGGAGGTAAAAAAACAAACAAAAAAAAAAAAAAAACCGAGTGTCGACCCCCTTTATCATTTAAAAATGTGATAGGTCTTATTTTATTTAAGTTAATATTCTCATTCTGCAAAACCCTTTTTGGCATTCAAGTACAAAGTTCTTTTGTCCCTCATACTTCATACAGTACCTGTCCTTTCTCGGTTCTTTAGAAACTGTATCCTTTTTTAAGCACTTTACTGACAGAGCTCCATAAAAAATTAATAGACTTCAGAGAATTATACATTATAAAGAATTTAAAGGGTGTCTGTTAATAGTACATTTTGCACTGCAGTGTGGTCCTGAGGTACTGTGTAAAGGTGGAATTAAAAAGTCTATTGCAACTATGTCACCTTTCTGTTTGGCTTCAACTTTTACTGTTTTCCCAACTGTTTTGTGTGCACAGATACAAAGGAATTCTATTTGCTTTGTTATGTGCATCAGTAGTTTTTTTTTTTTTCAGTCCTTTCTAAATGTCTGTCCTTTGAAAACGTGAATAATGACTGCAGTGTGACTGAATCTGACTCACTTACTCATTCACTGATATCATTATGTTTGACATTTAGCCTTACAGTAGCAGCAAGTTATATAATATACACTTTTTATTTTTATTTTTTTACTAGGTATAGCCAGAATAGTTCTGCAACCAACAAACAATGCTTAGTTGTTGTAGTGCAGTTTGTATTGTAGGTGTATTTGCAGAGGAGTATTGCATAGCTGTTGTAGTAAAAGCTGATACTTCTGTAATGGGATGCTTGGATATTCACAGCCGTGGGGCTGACACAACGGGCGAAAAGGGGATTATTATTAAGTTTAACATTTTTGGCAGAATACTCACAATTGTTTTTAAAGCAGTAGTGCCAAAGCACCATATCTTGCAACATCCTCTGTGAAAGTTTACTTTGTTTGGTCATTTTCTTTTGCTGGCAGGAGTCTGTGTGGGAACGGATTTCTTTAACTGGCCCCAAAAAGCTTCTGCTTTACTTGCAACCCAAAATAAAACCCTCTCTCCATATAAGCATCACGCTGTTTGTTTACACCTGAGGAATCTGGGATAAAAATGCTAGAAACCCAAATACAGTACTGTATTTCTTTCAAGCTGAATTATTAACTCTCTCTGCATTCTAGTTAGAACTAAGAATTGATTTTAAAAGTTAGGTTTTAGTTTAAGATCATTTGAAAACCGTTTACAGTTCTCTTTACCATTACCAACACACAGTGCTGTTTTAAACTGCAGTGAAATGTGCAAGTCAAATTAAGAGCAGATGAAAATGTGTGTACATTACAACACTGTATGCAGCAGATTAGTTGTAATTTTTAATTTGTTGTCTCCGATTGGTTGTCTCTCTGTTATACTCACATCAGTTCTTTGTACAGCACATCTTGTCAGAAACCTTGGCACCAGACTGATAGTTTAAGGACTGGGTAATGTTTCAGCTTTGGCATCTGCTTGGTAGCTGAAGGGATACACACTTTAATTTACAATCATTTGTAAATGTAAATTTAGCAGTAGACCTATGTGCAGTCGCCATTTACAGTCCTGTATAAAATATAGGGAGATTAGTATGCAAATACTTTAGCAAATAGAAATAGCAATATATTAGCTGCTGTTATGGAGCCAGACAGTGAATTTAGCTTAGTTGTATGTTTATGAGCTTTGTAAGGCACAGGGAACTATAAACCACTAGGGAATACTCATTATAGCAACCTGTGTGTAGCCTAGTGTTTAGGTGGGATTTGAGATCTTGGCTGTGTCTTCTTTAACCTCAGTCCTCCTGAATTGTAACAGCAAGTTTTACAGTATAATACAGGGCTCCTTATGGAAGGCCATTCAGGGCAAAACATGTTTAAAATATTTAGTACATGTTCTGATTTTAACCAGTGAAATTACAGAAAAAAAATAGTACATGTTATAAATAAATGTAAATGACCTACATATTTTCTTTGTAGGGGTCTGGTTATTTTACAGTAGGACCTAGTCGCGCCAACATTGTCACTTGTTATGACTTTGTATTTACAGCGTAATTACAAGAGTATCATCGCTTTTCGGAATAACATATGATGGCGAGATTTTCTTTTATGGTGCAAATGTACGTTTGCTGAGTTAAGGTGTCTCAGGAAAACTGGGATTGCCCCAGTTTTCAGGGCTGATTTATTTTTTGTCCTTGCTACTGTTGTGATCTGCTATAATTACACCCAATGTTTAATTTTTAAATTGGTCTTGGGTTATTACAGACAATGTTGACAGTGACACAAGTCAGTTTGTATTAGCAGTTTATTATTATTATTATATTATTATTATTATTATTATTATTATTATTATTATTATTATTATTATAATAGACCCCATTCATTTGCCCTGTATGAACAATACACTGCACAACAAATTCCAGAGATTGATATATTGTAGGCCCCTCTGTTTTAAATCTTGCATATGTAGTGTTTTGTGTCTTGTGCTCTAGTTGAGTAGATTTTTATTTTTTTTTAAACTTGTTTTAAAATGCTTTTTTTTTTTTAAATCCGCTAGGTATCTGAGAGAGTAACCAACAATGACGGAACTTGGATTAAAGTGGGCCTGTGAATACTGCACGTATGAAAACTGGCCGTCCGCAATCAAATGTACGATGTGTCGTGCACAGAGACCCAGCACCACCATCATCACAGAAGAGCCCTTTAAAAGCAGTCTCGGTGTCGATGGCAGTAGGGAGTGGGACCCTACCAGCCCGGAAGGCGGGAGCAGCCTTTTAATTTGCCCGGACTCCAGTGCTAGGCCCAGAGTTAAGACTTCCAACAGCACAGAAATCCCCAGTAAATGGACATGCCATATATGCACTTACCTAAACTGGCCCCGTGCAATAAGGTGCACCCAGTGCTTGTGTCAGCGTCGGACCAGAAGCCCTACAGAGTCCCCCCAGTCCTCAGGTGCAGGTTCCAGGCCAGCTCCCCCTCCCGTTGACCCCTGTGAGGAATACAATGATAGGAACAGACTGAACACACGAGTGCAGCATTGGACTTGTACAGCTTGCACCTATCAAAACTGGCCCAAGACCAGGAAGTGTGTTGTGTGTGATCACCCTAAGCCTAACAACACTGAAGCAATCGCATTGGCAGACTCTGAGGACCCCTCCTCAGTCATTAATGAGCAGGACCGGGCGAGGTGGAGGAGTAGCTGCAGCGGAGGCCAGAGAAGGTCGCCCCCCACCTCCAAGAGGGAATCCAAGGTTAAAATGGACTTTCAGAGGATTGAACTGGCGGCTGGGGCAGGTGGCAGCAAAGAGGAATTGGTGATTGACTTTAAAAAGCTAAAACAAATAAAAAACAGAATGAGAAAGACAGACTGGCTTTTTCTCAATGCCTGTGCAGGTAAGTCACTTAAAAATACAAATAAAACAATTATGGGGAGCTAGTGTCCAACTAAATATATACAAGTTGTTGCAAACTTGTCATTTTATTGTTTTTACTTATTTGAACCTTTTTTTTTTTTTTTGCAATGGCGTCTTAGATGCTAAGACTGTCTGATGACTGCAGGGATTACGTAATCGGCTACTGTTGGAACAAGATTTAATCAGCATTTTTAACTTCTCTGGGATGACAATATGTACTATTCTTTCATACTGTGGGTGTTTATACTACATCTGCAAGCACTGTAGCGTTACTGTAAAGTGTATTGTAAGACTTTTTTTTTCATTAATGTAAAAGTTTTTAAAAACAGGCTCGGAGCTACGCCATCAGAGTAAATAATGAAATAACTCCTATCCTTTACCCATGAGTTGAATCATGTGGGATAGGAAGGAGCTCTATAAAATATTATTCTATTAAAAAAAATTAAAAAATGAAAAAGAATTGCATTACTATTTTAGTAATAGAGAGTGGCCCCCGAGTAAAGTGTGACGTGCAGTGCATCCTCATTTCTATGAGATGCTTTTGTACCGTACTCAGAACATCACTCTGTCCTGCACCAAATACAGATTAATGTAGATGTTCTAAATGATTTAGTGTAAGTGACTGGTGTTGAATACATGTACATCATTGTACTCTGAACACTGTCGGAGAGAAAGAATAATGCCTTTGGTGGATGCTACTGTGTGAGCAATTCTGTAGGAGCATACACATAAATCTGGAGCTGGCTCCAGAACATCTTGTACCTATTACTATTGTGGAGTGTGGTTGCAAGCATATGGTGAGTATACACCCCATAGCCCACCTCAGATCAGCTGAAGTCTGGATATTTGGTTGGCTGTTTAGTGTCAACACTGTTTTGTAAACGGTGCAAGCTGTACATGCTGAGACAGGCAATCTGGAGTAAAAATAACTTTTAACATGTGCACATGTCAAAAATAAACAGATGTACAGAAAACACTGAATGCTGACCTTGGTTCCATTCAGTTATGCAATTATCTTGGTCTTTCCATTATGGAATTGTAGCGGTATGATATTTTTAGCTAGATTTATAACCTCCCAATCTTGTGCCTGCTGGCCACTGCCATCCTACGAGATGTCAAGGTCAAGCTTCCCATTCCACAGGGTGGGTAAAGGTACAGTATTCTCCTGATACATTGCTTGCACAAGATACCTTTTTTTTTTTATTTGGTAATTGCCAATTATTTTCTCCCAGTTTGGCATATCCAGTTATTTTTAATTTCACTGCTACCACCCCAATTGGACAATTGGTAATGTTTGCTTTTTATTGCCATCAGTAGCTCCATCCGCAGTAATTGTGAATGTTTACGTTTCAAATGGTGACACATTGAACTTTTCGTGTTTTTGTGCTACGGCAATTTTGTTTGGTATAATTATTTACATACCATGGTTTTCTCATCCAGTTCAAAATACTTCCAAGTGTGGCTTCCTTTGTTTAGATGCCATTTTAAACCTAGAACAAATTTGGAAAAAAACGCTTGTCATTAAAGTTATTACCCTGCCGTGGAATTTATACCCTACCATGCCTACTACAGGCATACACACACACAGTGCACCAGTGAAGCACCAAATCGACCCAGGAGGCAATTGCCAAACCCATTCCTTTTTATAATGTCTGCCCTTACTGTGGCACCAGAGCAGTCTGATACGCTACTGGTCCATTAATTTTAGTAATTCATCATAAAAAAAATATGCATTTGTTACATTTATCACGTGACCGGTTATACATCTAGCATATTATTAAATGTTTAACCACTTCTTTTAGAGTTTATCTGTTTTAAACGTTTAAAATTCCCATCCTTAGGTCGTGAGTCTGTATCTAAAATAAACAATTCATGGAGACAGCAGCCTCCGATGAGAGGTCAGATTTACCATCTAGGTGATGGAATGGTTTATTGGTCAGGAACTGAAGGATGAGTGTCTCCTACATTGTATTTGCACTTGCCTTATCTGACCATGAGATCACTACATTCATTCTTTAGCGCTTTTATTATGAACCTTACAACAGAAAGCACAGAAACATTATATTTTGCAACACATAATTCAAGTTCTCATAAATCTCTTACAAGTACAAAACTATCAGGAGACTCTGTTTTCCATTAAATCTAACTGAATTTCATCCCACTCTGGTTTCCAGGTAGAAAAACAAATTGAAACCAGTAATTGCAATAAACCCCAAAGCTTCTTTTTCAACTCTTCAGTGCACATTAGAAAGAGTACTCTTTTATCACTGATTCACTCTTTTTCAGGGTGAGTTCTAGTACCAGGATGCTCCAAATAAAGTGATTATTCAAGCACTTGATTCAATTAATTTGTAAAGCAGCTGGCAGAAAACACTGGCACAAATCTACCAGTGAAAATTATGAGTTGAGAGAGTTCAGCATTTATCACTCCCCCGCACTCCCCCACAACTGCAACTTTACCTTACTTTGTTTGTTTATTCCTTGCCTGTAGTACATATTTGTAGTGATTTTATGTATTGTTATACGTGCCAGCATAATTGTATAAGGAAAGTCAATAACACAGGTTTGGTCATTTGATGAGAATTTGAATACTCAATTTGTAGTCTTAATTCCCACCACTACCTAATCTCTTTCATTGGAGAGTAACCCACAGCTGTTAAGCAGGAAAGCGTACCATGATTGTTAACATGTCTGTTGTGCCTGCATATCATTTTTTAAATTGTTGTCCTCCTCCATGTTTTTAAAAGTACTGTTTTATGGGACTGAATTTGTTTCCTGTCTTACCCTACTGAAAAGTTAATTGCATGGTCTGCAAGCTGTCAAGTGCAGTTGTAATGTCTTTAGGAAACCTATGGGGCATTTTTTATTCATATAACCCCAGTCAAATCTCCTGTTCAAAGCATTGGTATCCTTGATGCTAAAATCTTCTGTCTTCATAAAGAAGCAGAGTATTTAATAAGCAAGCTATCCAAGTTGTGCAGTGCTAAGACTTCTACGAATGTGTTAAGTCTGCATTAGTAACCTCATGCTGTTTGTACACAGTGGGTGGGTGTCGCCAGTCTGAAACCAGCGCACTATGTTTGGGTGTTTAAGATTCTCCTGGCAGCCCATGCTTATCTTGGCTGCAAAACATCTTGACATTCTTATTATCTCTGTTACTGTTTGTCTGTTGGCAAATCTTTTTCCTTCTCATAGTTAATTTTCTCTGAGAAGGATTTAGCACAAAGTTCTTAATTGTATTACATTCTAGGTCTTGGTGATCTACATGGATATAATACTACAAGTTATATTTCTTACTATGAGCATGTGATGAATATTGGTGGTTGTGTGGGCTTACTCAAACTGAATATTTTGTATTAGCCACACGGTGGAAGTCTGAGGAGGGCAGAGAGTCTCCAGCCTACTTCCCAAAGTCAGCATTTTTTGCTTATCTTGTATCCCTGGGTTCTTGTACCATTCAACTGACAGCAGGGGAAGCTTAGATCTGTTACTGATCTAAAAAAAATAAAATAATTCAGGAGAATGCCCTTGAGTATTTTACATTCGTTTGCAGATGTAAAGTCAATGTTTATCTGAGTAGGCCTATATGCTTTTACTTTGTTGGTGGTATATACTATCCTAGGTTTGCATGGTTCTAAACTAAATGATAAATCACCGACATGTACAGTAGTTCACTGTTTTGGGTGGAGAAATGATCATCATACTCTGTAGTTGCAGTTTAAATTACAAAGTATCAAACTCTGAAATTGGATCCTGTTTAGAAGTCACATAAAGCAGTTGCTATACTAATGTGAATTTTCCTTGAACTTTGTTGGTTGGTACAAGTTATTTACATTGAGATGCATGTGAATCCTTGTTGGTTAACAAAACAAGGCTAAGTTTGTTAATACACTGTACACTAGATCGGTGTATGATTGTTATAGAAAGGGGTGTGGAAAGTACAAGAGTTATTGTTTCTGTGGTAGTACATTTTAATCCTGTTTCAGACAGTGACACAGTATGATGGGGATTCTGTCTCTGTGTTGGATCACATGGGGTGAGAAGTTTCCTCAGTGAGGTACTGTACAGCAACAGAAAAGTGGAGCAGTGCGCGTTCATTCTAATACTAATGCCGTAGAAGAACCTGGAAGCTATTAATAGAACTAACATGATCCAGAACTTTTCTGGTATTAATTTTAAAAGTGTATATATTCTCTTTAGAGAGAGATTAATTCATGTGCTCTTCCTACATGAAAGGTAATTTATTAATGTATTTTATACACGTTCTGCTAGGTGTTGTGGAAGGGGACTTGGCAGCAATAGAGGCCTACAAGTCATCGGGAGGTGATCTTGCACGGCAGCTCACAGCTGATGAAGTTCGTCTGTTAAATCGTCCTTCTGCTTTTGATGATGGTTACACGCTTGTGCATCTAGCTATCCGCTTTCAGCGTCAGGACATGCTGGCAATTTTACTAACAGAGGTAAGTTGCTGCAAACCAAGAAATGTAGTAATACACAATAAAGTAAGTTTCAGTTAGTATTACAACATACAGTATCCTTTCTACCTTTTATTTTTTTAATTATGGAACGAAATGTATAATTTGTGAACTTTGGCATTGGTGCTTGGCCCAGGAGCATCTGGTAAATAATTTGAGGAGTAATGTTGTTTTCTATGCATTATCCTGTAAGATGCCATTGTTAGAACAAGATATCCAGTTACAGATTTAAGATTTGGCCATATCCCTGGCTTCTGTCTGCTCCTTACACTTTTACATGTACTGTATTGAGAACAGGTTATAAAATTGTAATGAACCTGTTTTTATATTCTGTTTTTTCCTACTTCTACATGGGATGTTTGTGGAGTGTCTTTCTGGGTGCTCAAACTGAGAAATGATTTATCCTAGTAGAGCTATCCTACACACAACACAGGTTAAGATGTTCTAGAACATTGACAAACACTTAACAGTGATTGGTTGCTTACTCATATGTGATTTATAAGTACAAGAATAACGGCAGCCCATTTTAATGAGAGTGGCCTGGTGTTTGCAGGACATGAAATAATGGATTACACAAATCACAGTTCCCTTGCTTCTTTGATTACTCTGCTGGGTCATGATCATATGGTCTTAATGAGGTCTGAGTTTCAGGATTTTGATTAGAAGGTACATCAGGTGCCATGGTATACTTCTAGTTACACAAAGCAGTTGATTGCTACTAGCTGTAGGATTTTAGCAGGGCAGTTGCTGCAATTAATAAAATAAAATGAATACACACACATGGTGGGAGTTGGGAGGGAACCCTACTCCAGTATATCACACTTCAGATCAATTAATTCCCCAACCTAATGTTTGATTTCAGATAGTCAAGAGGTTTTATGTGTAAGTGTCTCCAAAGAAGGTAGTGTAATGTTTTAAGATCCGATGACCTCATGAGTTTATTTGTCGAGTTTTTGCCTGCTGTGATTATAACTCCACTCCTGTTTACTATAAGATTATGGCCTGGTTATCCCAATTCTATGTTGTGCTCACTACGTGCATGAAGTGTTTGTCAGGAGTTAAAATCTTCAGATCTGATTTGAGAGCTTGGCAGAGTTGCAGTAGCCCTTTTCTCTGGTCTGCTCCCCTGGAGGGGGGGGTACAGCTAATCTGTCGGTGGGGGTGAGGGAGGGGTGGGGGGGAATAGGGATAGGAGGGAGCAGAAAGGTCAAGACGACGATAAGCGACTACAAGAGTTTTGAATGAGAGCAGATGAGAGCAGCATTAGGGAGCCAGTGCAGAGAGCAGAGTAGCGGTGTAGTGTGGGAGAAATGAGGAAGGGAAAAGACAAGGTGAGCAGCAGAGATTTGGATGAGCTGGAGTGGATGGGTAGCAGAGGAAAGGAGGCCGAAAAGGAGGGAGTTGCAGTAGTCAAGGCGGGACAGTACAAGGGCCTGAACTAGGAGCTGCGTGCAGTAGTCGGTGAGGAAGAGGCGTATTCTGTGTGTGCTGCTGAGGATGAAGTGACAGGAGTGTCCTAGAGTAGAGATGTGCTCAGCGTAGGAGAGGGAGAGGTTGAGGGTGACGTGAGGTTCTAGTAAATCGCTGTTGACGTGTCTTTTTTTACTGTACATATAGCTCTTCATTGAATAAGTGTTTACATTTTTAATTCCTATTTCCCCACTTATGGCTGCCAGAGTGTTTGTTGGTCAGATTCTTCCATTTTTGGCTACTAAGCCCTTTGGTGACTTTGGTGTTGCAGGTATCGCAACAAGCTGCAAAATGCATCCCTGCAATGGTGTGCCTGGAGCTTACAGAACAGATCCGCCGTGAGATTGCTGCATCCCTCCATCAACGCAAGGGAGACTTTGCCTGTTACTTCCTCACTGACCTTGTCACCTTCACTTTACCTGCAGGTATGTTAGAAATTATTGTTTTTTTTTTTTTTTTTTTTTTTGAGTACTAGAATTGGGATTTGGATTCTGTGTATCAATGTTGAGGTGGAGGAAATCCATTATTAAACATTTGTGTGTTTCATTTTGGGAAAACAAAAGATCTATTTGGTCAGTCAAATTTTAGATTTAAAAAAAAAAACAAACCTATTTGTATGATGTGATGTCTAAGGAAATCGTTGCATTTCTACCTTTAGCACGTCATAATGGATAGCAATTTTGCTATACAATCAAGTCGTATGATTTACTGACTACAGTGTTATAGATCAAGTAGCTGTGTTTGGACAATAGGCACATCAAATCACATCAGACACTGTTACAGCTATGAATATTTCAGAAGAAGCATTATCAATATTATGGAGTGCATGAATTATACAGGCATTATATTCCAGAAAAGGCAGATAAATTAACTAGTCTCTACATTAGGGAATGTTATTGTCCAGATCTTTCCTTTTAAAACCCTGAATGCAGTTGATTTGTTACATCTTTATTTAAGATGGTTTGTGGTGACATTTGGGGTCACTGTTCAAAGCAGTGCTGGAACACATTGAAATATTTTGCTGAAATTATAAGTTTACTGACTAAACTGTGTTTTTTTTATTAAAGTAATCATAAACAATAAAATGTATGTAATTTAATAAGCAGTACATTTTGGCAATCTCTTTACAGATATAGAGGATTTGCCGCCTTCTGTCCAAGAGAAGTTATTTGATGAGGTGCTAGACAGGGATGTACAAAAAGGTAAAAATCAATCTTATTTTGCATATTGTAATTGTAATGCATTGGGTTTGTAAATCATCTGAGTACTGTACATGGATTAAAATAAGACAAAGCAGTTGACTTGCCCAATATCCTTCAATCAGCTGTACTTTTTTTATTTCTGCCTAGTTTTTCATTTCTCTCTCTCTCTCTCTCTCTCTCTCTCTCTCTCTCTCTCTCTCTCTCTCTCTCTCTCTCTCTCTCTCTATATCTATATATATATATATATATATATATATATATATATATATATGATATATAACCAATATATTATATTATTTTCTTCCTGTTTTCAACAGTTTTATTTTGGTTAGTTTTGAGCATGTAATTTACTCCATTTACTAAGTTACTTTTCCTCTTGAGGGGAGGTGGTTTATGTTTTTTCCACCCTCCCTGGTCTCATTTAAATTCTCTTGAGTGTCTGACAATCCATTTATCTGTTCTAAATAAATATAACTCAACTCCTTCAGCTCATTATAGAATACATAAAATTTAGACTACCTTTAGACTACCTCTACCAGAGCTGGACCGCCATAATTGTTTGCCTCTATATATGTGAAACTTGGGTATGAGATGTATAATAGCCTGCTTTTGTTAGAACTGGAAGAAGAGTCCCCCATTATAAACTGGTCCTTGGAGCTTGGAACACGACTGGATAGCCGTCTGTATGCCCTTTGGAATCGCACAGCTGGGGACTGCCTGCTAGATTCTGTATTACAAGCTACATGGGGTATTTACGACAAGGACTCGGTTCTGAGGAAAGCCCTCCATGATAGCTTACATGACTGTTCGCATTGGTAAGACCTTTTGCATTTCAATTTCATTAAATTTCTATTCCTTTATGAATAGGGGTAAGTATGTATCACACAGACACTCTTAACATGTACAGATGCCTTAGCCATTAATAAGCCCATAGCTGGATAATTGGGGAAGAAAAGTGCATCTTGTGTTTTTGGGTTAGTGTTGGTTTTGATGACCTTTGACCTCCTTGTGGTGAACTGCATGGATAGATGACTAAAGTAACTTCAAAGCTTGTTCCCAGATGTAATTAACTTAGCCTGACATGTCCCTATTGAGACATTAAAAAAATGTTTAAGCATTTTAAAACATTGTAGGTTCTACTCCCGCTGGAAGGAGTGGGAGTCCTGGTATTCTCAAAGCTTTGGCTTGCATTTCTCTTTACGGGAAGAGCAGTGGCAGGAAGACTGGGCGTTTATACTCTCTCTTGCTAGTCAGGTAAGTATGTGGTGTGGGGGTGGGGGGTGGGGTACATTGGCTGTACTTTGGCAGAAAGGGGGGAAATGGTTGGATGGCTTCAGCAGTGCTGTAAAGCCTTTGACCTCTATAATAATATCTATTGATGCAGTACATTTTAATCATGTGTAATTGAATGCTGCTGCATTCAAATTGGAAGTGTATTCATCACAGATGTAAATGGTCCAGGATATTCAGAAATGTTGCATGAATCCAAGCTTTGCATACACCTGGGTCCTGTTACCAGGCGTGTTACCGAAGTGTGTTGCCAGATTTTACAAGAAGTATTTTTGTTTTAAAACTTACATGAAACTCAGCGTACACACAGCTTTGGTCTACTTGACTGAGTTCCTTATCTTAGAATTCTGATTTAACGTTTCGAAGTTATAGATGTTTTAGTTTCAATATTACTGTCTTTAAAACAAAACAAAAAAGTGTGCATTTACAATCATTGCTGCCTATGTCTGAAATGCCATTAAGAGGCAGTTTTATTTACACTAATGGTTCTATTGAATACATGATATGGGATTACCTGGGGAGGCATAGTCTTTTCTTGGTATGCATCTGTTATATTTATATATATATATATATATATATATATATATATATATATATATATATATATATATATATATATATATATATATATATATATATATATATATATATATATATATATAGGAGGGAGTGAGAGTGCTAAAGTGTTTTGTGTTTAAACTTTTTGACAAATGTTTACTTTTTTGTTTCTTAAAGCCTGGAGCCAGCTTGGAACAGACTCATATTTTTGTTCTTGCACACATCCTTCGTAGACCAATCATAGTTTATGGAGTAAAGTATTACAAAAGTTTCCGTGGGGAGACTTTAGGGTACACACGTTTTCAAGGTAAGCTGCTTTATACCCAAAACTGTAATATCGTACTGATAAAATTAACACAGAGAATGTGTTTAACACTGTTTTAAATGCTTTTTTTTTTATAGAGGAAAGTTTTAAGATTATGCTTAAGCTACAGGTTTTAGGATGTTTTAGCAAAGGTGCACCTTTCAACACATCAGATCAGTATCATAGGTGCTTTAGTAAGTTAATGTACAGTACTGTCATGTTCGAAAGCTAACTTTTTCCTAAATCGAAGGCAAGCTTGTACAAAGCCCATGTTTGCCAATAGGAATTTCACCAGACATATTCTACAACTGCAGTGAGTCAGCTAGTATCTTTAGCGTAACCACTGGAGTTTGTGAGGAAAAACATCACCTACTTAGAACTTCGGCCCTTGGTTGTCATCAGTGACTCCTTGATTTTTTTAAATAAAAAATAATTAAATAAATATAGTACCATTCCCTATCCTTTGGTGTTTTAATATGGAATGATTTGTGTTTGTTCAGACACAAGGATGTCCAGTTTATACATAACAGGATATACCAGCCAAGGTTTCTGATTATGCATATGCAAGAACTGCTAGCTCAAAATCCTTACTGTGTAATGTGTTAGTAGTAATTGAGCACAGTGGATAAACTTTTATATAAATACAGTACATTTCATGAGGTCCATGGTGTGGGTCTTTTTTTATCATACTGTTAATAGTAATGGAAGTGTTTGATTTGTATTCAGGATTTGTAGGGATGATTACCCTTTTATTTGCTTTGAAAGCTGTTTTATTTAGCTCACTTTTCTGTTTTTTTTTGTTAAGTTAACAAAATGTGTGTTCTAGATGCCAGTCAGACAGTTTTGATTGGAAATGTTAAAGAATGTCATCGACCCTAAAGCATTTATTTTTATTTTTTCTTATTCAGATAAACTTTAATAGTTTTTTTGGCTTGCAAGTCATTTTTGCATTAGCTGGCAATGTCCAGAACAGATCATAACATGATCTTAATACCCATTTTTTTATTTTTTTATTTTTTTCCCTGTAGGTGTGTATTTGCCTTTGTTGTGGGAACAGAGCTTCTGCTGGAAAAGTCCAATTGCTCTGGGCTACACAAGGGGCCATTTCTCTGCACTTGTTGCAATGGAGAATGACGGTTATGACAATCGCGGTGCTGGCGCCAATTTAAACACAGACGATGATGTTACAGTTACCTTCTTACCCTTAGTCGACAGTGAGAGGAAGCTACTGCACATACACTTTCTATCTGCCCAAGAGGTAAAGGCGAATACCTATTAAACATTGTTAAATGATGTCTTACAATTGACTTTTTTTTTTTTCATTCTAGTTTGCTGTAGCTATTGAACTCAAGTGAATGATTTGTGGATGGGCTGGCATTCCAGCGGAGGAAAACATGGGTGATTGTCCCGCATTGCCCAGATAGAATGTTCTCATTTTAATGTTGTTTCTTTTTTTTTTTCCTTCTATTTCTTTTACTCCCTGCAGATTGGGAATGAGGAGCAGCAGGAGAAGCTGCTGCGAGAGTGGCTGGACTGCTGTGTCACTGAAGGCGGGGTTCTGGTTGCAATGCAGAAGAGCTCACGTCGGCGAAACCACCCTCTGGTGACACAGATGGTGGAGAAGTGGCTGGATCGTTACCGGCAGATCCGCCCCTGTGCATCGCTCTCGGACGGGGAGGAAGACGAGGATGATGACGACGAGTGAGGAGAGGGGACCTGTTGATAGACCAGAAAGCGCCATTTCTGTTTGGTATGGAAACAGTGAATCCTAAGGGACAGCTGGCCAGTCACCATCTAGAAGTACTGAAGAAGGGCCCGTCTCTGGCTGATGCTGTAGGAGGATGAAACAAACAAATAAATACACTTGTACTGTGCTGCAAAGTAGGACTGGGTTGTATTGAAATAAAGATTCTAATTTACTGAAATGTTGTCGAGGATCTACAAGAAAAAAATATAATCTTTATCCATAAATGTACTGCATGTGGTTGTGTAAAGTTGTGTTATAGGGAAAAAAATATACCTGCATCTAAAAATAAATAAATAAATAATAAATATGGGCACTTACAAAAACACATTTTAAGAATCCCATTTTGTTCCTTTTGGAGTTATTTTTGTTGTTATATTATTTTTAAAGAGTAAAGAAACACACACATTTTTCTTCTTTTAAGTCCGTATCACGTACAACATCTGTACCAAGAGATTACCTTCACGAACTACACATTATGAACACCCCAGACACTGCACCCCCAATAATTTTAAACAAATCTTACAAGAACAAAAGGAAATCTTTACGGAACAAACGGGGAAGGAATTATTTTTCGAATGTGTTATTTTGACTTTAAGTAGTACAAAATTATTTGGGATAAAGAGAAAAATATAAAAGTGTCTTTGCTGTTTTTATTGTTTCGCCTTCATGACCCTCCTGAAAATCTTTGTTTTTTGCAATCTAGAATTACATTTATTTGTAAAGTGACCTACAGTGCAGTGGAGCTACTCTGTTTGCTTTCTTCCCACCCACCTCCACAAATTGTTTTCAGTGGATTTTGTGGTTTTGTTTATTCAGTCTTAAAGAATTTTATGTTGCAAATATACATATTCTTGCTGTGATAAAACTGTTCAGTTTACTTATGTTATTCATGTGTGTTTAGCACCTTATTTTGATGTTACAATACAGGTCCTTATTCCTGCGGGGGTTCACAAAAACAAACATGACAACAAATGCTTTTACATTAAGTTAGAGTCGCTTTAATTTACTGTAACATTTTTTTTTATATTCATTTAAAGGAACAGAGTACTAAATGTATTATGACATTCTTTTAAAGAAAAGATCTAAAGCAAATATTTAATGAACTTCATTCTATTTGTAAAGATTTTAATTTCTGACCAACACAAATACACGTGTGGTTAAGGGCTCGTCTCCAAAGTAAGTTTGGTACCGGCAAAGGTCTGAGCGTTTGAATAGAATAGCTCCATCTAGTGGCAAATGTTAAAATAATATTGCTCTTTCAACAACAGCAAGACCTGTGTCTTAGGAAGGAGAATCTATGCTATTTATTATTAAATATAATGTTAATTATTTGTAGACAACATCTGATCATGAAAATTTGTGACGCAGTCATGAACTTCACAGTATTATAATATATTTGTGCATATTACAATTTTATATATATATATATATATTAATATAATATATATATAATATATATTTATATATTATATATTATACTATATATATAATATATATGAGTTGTTGTAAAGATTATCGACTTCGACTGTAGATATTTCAACAGTGTGTCCCTTATGTTATGGTTGACAAAAACTTTTTTTACTTGCGCCATTTTTAATGCAAGTAAAATAATTGTGGGAAATAATATCCCAAATTTACAAACATAAAACACACACTATCATTCTTCAACATTTTATATGCTCTCACACACTTGCTGTTGTGTTGTTACTACTGTACACGCCATGAACAAAAACTAGTCTTAAAATAAATGCCGGTGCACTCCTGGATATGAAACTGCACCACGTTAACTGCACATTAGCCATACTTAACACAGTCTCAAACTGAAAAAAACAAACAGGTAGATTACAGTGCACTGACATTGCACTGATGCAGTTACTTACTGATGCAGTTACTTACTCAATTTGCTGAAATATATGAAGGTACATAGGGCCTGACATGCCATTTGTCTCGTCTTTGACAACCCCCAGGCATTCCCGGAGTTAGACTAGTAGACTGTCAAAAGAAGCCAGGTGGTGCAGTGGGTAATTCAGTAGCATGCTGTGCTGTTCCTTCTTGTGGGACTCTTCAAATCTAGCTGATTCCTTTGTTTTTAAAGAGCTTCATTTACCTAATCAAAGAAAAGCACACTCCTCCATGGAAGTGAGATGGCACGGTGGGCTAATTCACTAGTTTACTGTCCTGTTCACTTTGGAGTTCTGGGTTCAAATCCAGAGGTGAGTTCCTGAGATAAGTAACGATGCTGGGTGTGACACTGCCCAGCGCTATGCCTAGGTGTAGATGGGACAGCTGTTTCCACCAAGAGAGTGTCATTAGACAGAGACAGGACATTGTCAATAGGTGGTTGTGGTTCATGGGCAGGAAGACCCTTCTATTGAACCAGGCCTGCAGAGGGCACATGTGCAAAAGACCCAATGGGAAGGTCAAGCCCAGAAGTTCCTGGTACGTTAGGTGTCTGTTGAGCTGAAAGAGCTCCAAGCAGGTGGCTATTTGCACTCCGCTGTCCGACAGAGTGTCCAGAACACTCCCAGATAGAAGACTGTCTGGGAAGGTGTTGGCTGGTTCTTTGCATGATTCACCTTAAGGGGCAACCAATGGAGGTGGCTGGTGACAAGTTTGGTGTGGGATTTCTATCTACATATCAATACAGCCACTTTTGGTCCCGTTTACTTTGGACTGCCAAAAAGTGATCTCGACACACGTGGAGTTGCAAGGCAGGAAATAATAAAACATATGCGTTGTCTACTTTATGTTGTTACCTGTAATGCAAGCAAAATTTTTTTTTTTAAGCGTAACTACTATACGAGGGTAAGGTCAGGCCTTTCTTCTGGAATATTTTCCCATCTTTAATACAGTGTTACATATAATGACTTTGATAATGTTTTGCAAATGAACAAATATTAAAATACATGTCTGAATCTTGAACAGATGCCTGAACTTGAAAACACGATGTGCGTACAACTACCTAGTATGTCTTATTTTTAAGTATTACTGTAATATACATTATACACTTCATGTAATGGTCTGTCTCACAATACATTGTGAACATGATAACTGCCTTGATTTTGTACCAGTCTTCACCAAGCTTTGATTGTATTATTCAGTCCTAGCCTCCTATCAGAATGCATTTGAATACTCTTTCACTCACTGTCCTTACTATGTGATTATGAGCTGCAGATACTGGAATATGTGATTCAAACTGATCATTTTGGATGAACACTTATATCAACAGAGCTCAGCGGCTGCTTATTTGAGGTGCCAAAACAACAGACATGTTTCAGCTCTTCATGAAGACAATTTGTAAAAGGCTGAAACATTTTCTGAACACAGATGGGTGTTTGCAGACAGCGCTGGAATAAACAAGAGAGAATGGATTGAGACTTTTTATTCTGAAAGTCAACATTTCGGCTGGAAGACACAAACCTAACAACAAAATGTTTTTTGTTTTTTTTTAGAATTGTATTTTTTTTTTTATTTGAACTGCACTAAATGCTAAATGTTCACTTTGTACAATAAACAAATACAAATACACTAAAAACAAAACATACTGCTGGTGGCCACTTGTTGCTGTTGTTGGGACACTAGAAGGTTTTAATATCTCTCCTACTCACGGAGTACACGTGCCCAGGGGCTCAAATTGGCCATTATTATAACAAAAAGAAAAAAAAAAATAACGATGGTTCACATAAAGTCTATGGTTATAAGAACATTTAACTAGCCAATACAAATCTAACAGGACTCTTCAAAACCTTTTAACACTTAAAACGTGATGTGTTTGTAATATAAAAATACCACAATGAAGTAAAAGGGGAAAAAGGTATCCCGAACTTTTTTTTTCCCGGTTCAAGCAAAATGTAGGGGGGAGAAAAAAGCTGCAAAAAAGTGTTTTCCTGAGTTGAGAAGAAATCCAGTTTGCTCTAACCCTTTTCAGTCTGTTGCATGGTACTAATTGTTTAATATGAAAATAGAAAACAGAGCTGTCTTTACATACTGTGTGTGAAACCCTCTAGCTAGCCTCTGAACAGGGGCAATCCAAAATTCAAACATAAACATGTTTGTCAATCTCCATGCTGTTGGATAATGGCACACTTTCTATTATACCAATAGACATGTATTACAAGCTGCCTTTTAATTCATTCATCCATACAAGGTTGCATGCCCCCCAACAGTCTGGCATATTTCCTAATAAATACTGAAATTAAATCATGTTTTACCATTTGCACTCCTTTTAACAAAAAAGACAGCTATCTTGCATTTCCTGGGTTGTCTGAGCGATTGTGTATTCCTAGTTTGGATCTTCCCTTTCTCTGAACTATTCTGAAGCTGTGAACAATATATGCTACACTAAAGGTGTAGAGCTAATGTTTCACTTTAGACATCTCAAGGGGCCTATAGCCTTGTACAGTAAATATTATAGGGACCTATGTGTAGCTTTTAATATTCAAAACTGTGTTCGTGCTACTAACCAATTACATCAGTAAAAAGTGTTTTGCTCAATACTTCACGGAATTCGGCCCATTTAAAACTTTGCACAAAGCTCCTCAGCCTCTTCAACACTCAATGGAAAAGATACACTCTTAATAGAATCTAAGATTTGACTTGTACACTCATTTTGACTGTGCTCTTACATTGAACTCTCCCCCATCATTAAAGCTGGAGTTGAGGTGAAAACTGTTTCCTTCCAATGTCTTTTTTTATTGGACGATGAAGGTCAAAGTTCAAGGTTAGTAGGGCTTGACCAGGAAAGGGTCAAAGTTCACTCTGTCGATTGCCGCTGCAGTGGATGATTTTTATTCCTTTTCGGATGTCTGGTTATATATATATATATATATATATATATATATATATATAATTTCATTATTATTTTGTTTTTATTTCTACTGGAGGAAACAAAAGCGATATTCACGTCTAGAGTCAAAAAGAGAAGAAACACAAAATCACGCATTAACTAACATAAAAGTGAGGGTGAGGTACTTCTGAGTAGCGACTTTTCAAGGGGCTTAGCATCATCACAGCTTGTTTCTCACCATCATGTACTTGCAGGTAACACTGGAACATCCAAAATAATAATAATAATAATAATAATAATAATAATAATATGCAACAAAATAAAGGAAGTGAAAGGAAGAGTCCAGGTTGGTGGAGCATGCCCCCGCTCCCAGTGCTCAGTGTCTCTTGGTCCCAGGTGAGTGTAGGTTTGAGCGCTCTGGTTCAAGTGCTATTGCTCGGTTAGATGCTCTCTGTTTTCTCCGTGCTTCGTGGGCTGGTTCGGCGAGGGGGCTTGCGAGGGGTGTGTGACTGTGGGCAGGCTGTGAGGCACTGGCAGCCCGCCCGGCACCATGCCCTCTATCGCGCCTGGGATTCCTCCTGGCGCCACCCCCACCATGCCAGGGGGGTATCTGCAAAAACACAAGGAACATTTTTAATAAATTACTAATGCAAAACCGTTTGGATTCCCTGTAAAAAATTTTTAAAAAACAGCCTAAATATATATTACGCTAGATGTGTGGAAAGATGCATTCTATACATTCACTCCACATATTGAAGGTCCATTTTAAAGTGCACTGAATTATAATACACATCTTTGCAGTCTGTTTCATATTTATGTATTATTTATAAGGGTTGCTTTCTCTGTGACATCCTTGCCACAGTTAGAATTAGCAAGAGCTGCTTCCAAGGCCTCGCTAATTAAAATGTGAAATACAGTGCCGTTCCTAATAAATCACTACTACCATGACTACTAACAGAAACCTGGGGTACTGACACCAGACTGGGGGTCTTTGTTCCCTAAATTACAAACCAAACCCCACCCCACAGGTGGTTTTCAGCTTGTATTTAAATTATATAGTAGAAATGTTCTATAGAGTAACTAGTTACTATAAAGGACTGATCACACAAAGCAAGTCAAAGTTGACCTAGCTTACCGTTACTCACTATGGAAAAAAGCAGGATCTATATCCTAAGGCTATATCCTAAGCAAAAAAAACCCAAACAAACAAAAAAAAAAAACCACCACCTTTTAAGAAGCCATTAACTAACCATTAACAAATGAAACATTAGTTAAAACGTTAGTAAGATATGTATTCATATCAAAAGAAAAATAATTTGATCAGTGTTCTTTGACATGTCTTTGTTACTTCTAGTCGCAAAATGTTTGTCAATGATTGGATTTATTTTTGATATCCTTATTTACTTAATTTGATTAATGATTTTCCCATTGGGGAAAAAAACAAAACAAACTGTTTTCAACCTCACAGAAGACCTAATTAATGTACAAATGAATACGACTATGAGAGGTTTGTCGAGGGTCCAAACATCCTGCCTTCTAAGTAAACAACCCAAAGACTCGACTAGTCAGTTCTTCAGTTTACTTTTTTTGTCAAAAGCCCTGTCACGTCCTGAATATGGTAACATTTTGTCACTTCCTTGGCTTAATGTATCATTTGTTTTTTTATTATTTTCAGTTTCAGGAAGCGTGTGAATTTGTTAATGGTTACAACTCCCCATAGTGAAGATGGTTAAAACTTCCCATGCTCAAGAAGCCGAGCAAAGCAAGGGGAGGCATATCTATCACCCACTACCCCTTCAGTGCCACCTTCACTCCGTAGTTACCTTTGCTTGACTTAGATTTATAACTTGTCTTGAAAACCATCAGCTGATATTCCTTGAAGGACATGGCTCATTCTGCTGTGTGAAAAAAGCAAGAGGATTGTCTGTGTCCACCAATCCACACAGGCATTTAGGCAGGACGTAAAAATAACAAATTCATAAAAGAAAGAAAAATTCAGCCTTTGTTTTTGTTTAGCTTGCTTCACAAAAGCCAGGGTGTCAGTATGATAACTTTTGACAGCTTAGTCAATACTGCCCTCTAGTGGTTGCTTTAAAAAAAGAACGACAACAAAAAAGAATTTTAAACAAAAAAAAAATATATATATATAACTGCTGCCTGCCGTTCTTGCCTTCCCTTTAAATTACGCATTATTTTTTTGCTTTACCCAGGCGATCATAAAAGCACTACACGGTGTGGCACAACTAGACACTACTAGTCTCTCTGCCAGAACTGTGAAGTAGAGGGATTGTATAGGTGTGGTTTGACAAGTGCTGCAGGAGCAACGTGAAAGCTTGCACGGTATAGCCTACACTTTGTACGTGACTTAGTTCCTCACCTTTCACTTTAAAAACACCAACTCAATAAATAAATAGATACATCACTAAATAATCCGTCCCTGCTGATTCTCCATGGGCCCTACACACAAAGCACAAGGAACAGAAAACAGTCCAACCATAACAATACCTATAATTATAATGCCCCTCCTTATAGATAAGCTATTGTATTGGCTTTAAAAAAAAACATTATACAAATATTAAATAATGTATTCAGATGAGGTACATAAAATATAGCATATTTGACAAGTGGAATTGCCTTCAAAAATGACCTGCTTCCACCCATCCTGGCCGCTTGTGTGAATATGTGTTACGGGAGCATGGATTCCATCCTACCTGTAGGAGGCGCCGTTGAGGTCTGGATGGACAACCTGCTGGTCCATGACTGACCAGGGAGAGGTGGTGATGAAGAACTCTTTGTTCACACAGTTTCTAAGGCTGTCCGGAATGCGACCTGAAAGTGCAGATCAATCAGCCACAGAGAGGAATACTAATTGAATGGCTTAGGTAAGGGGCTCCTTAATTTGATCATGACTCATAAAATATTTGGCTCCAAACCCAGTTTTGAATTAATGTTATTTAAGATCCAGTCGGAGCAAATGGGGAGCCCTGAGCTCTTTTAATAAAAGCCTAGGCATAATGATTACATCTATTAGGGGGATAAGCATTTATGAAAGCCTATCAAATGAAGTGGAAATCTGACATGTGAGAAGTGATGCTTATGGCAAGACTAATGTAGAGTCATGGTGGCTTATTCACATTTGTACATGGAAGAGATTTCTGGAGGTTGTAATTAAACTGAAATGCATTACACAGCAAATACACTTAAGGTGAGCAGAGGTCCTCATTATTAAAAATGTTTCTATTTATTTTCAAGCAAAGCCGTACCAGTGATGGCTCGTCGAATCTCTGAGGCAGCTGCCTCCCTCATCTCCAGCGATGCCTGCTCACTGTACCAGGCAGTATGTGGTGTACAGATTAAATTAGGAGCATCTTTCAGCGGGCCCTGGGCAAAACTTAATGAAAATGAAAATAACTTGTC
Source organism: Polyodon spathula (assembly GCF_017654505.1). Classification (NCBI taxonomy): domain Eukaryota; kingdom Metazoa; phylum Chordata; class Actinopteri; order Acipenseriformes; family Polyodontidae; genus Polyodon; species Polyodon spathula. The sequence continues at coordinate 5,662,057 of NC_054546.1, read as the reverse complement.
AGCTAACATCCACCACATCAGGAGCATTTCAAATTGTAGTCAGATAGAAAAAAAAAAGACATTTCTTTTTTTTGACAAATAAATAAGAGTTAAACAAAGTAGCCAAACTGAAAAATACACAGCGGTTAGATTCTGGCTTTCAGGTGCCTGCTTAGCATACTTCACGTCACAAAGGTTCATCCTGGTCATACACAGAGGTCCTGTCTATTCTGTGTGTAATAAATATTTCCAGTAATAACTGTAATAATAATAATAATAATAATAATAATAATAATAATAATAATAATAATAGTGTATATCAGACCACAACCGTGATTTGTGACACATTGTAACCTTGCTATTTGTCTTATTTCAGATTAAGTAAATTGTTAGAAGAGATTGGCTGAAATATATCCCCTTTGCATTTTACTTTAAAAAGAAAAGATATATGCGTTATAAAGTACAGATAGATAGAAAGTTAACATGGTAGAATTATGCACGCAGTGACGGAAGGGAGATGCCTTGTAGCTGTTTTGCTGGTCTCTCTCATTTCAGCCATTTCTAGTAACAAAATGAAAGCAGGTATGAATTTGCTGTTTAAAATGCCTGCTGCTAAGAAAGGCTGTTGGATGTTAAACGGAACAGTTTAAAGGCACACCAAAGTGTCATTGTTTTATTTTGGTAACAAAGTGAGATGCTCTGGGTTGCTAGGTGTCAAATTAAGATGATGCTAAAAATGTCTGAAGAGGAAGTTCTAATGAAGCTAGACAAGGTGGAAATGCTGTGATGCTTATTTTGAACTCAACCATTTTATTCAATACAGTGTAAGGTTCTGTTGTGAACTCTTCATACATTCAATAGAGAGACACACAACGGAAGCATTTACTGCTCAATCCTGGGTTTGTTTTATTAGATATTTAATATGAGTTTTCCTACTCTGAGAATGACAACGCTTCCAATTCAAATAACTTGTTATGAATAGACTCTTTATGAAAGCACCAGAGGGAAGCACATCAAACTGTGGGTGTTACTATATCCTCTCCGATCAGCAGGATTGCTGCAATTATGTTATCAAGTCTTTATTTCCCTCTGGTTCCAGCGTTCTTGGTGAATACGGCCCGTAATGTGAGAAAACTAGAATCCTATTGACATGGTTATCATGACCAAGCTCAGAGAGAATTCAAAATGGACACCATACCATTCAACGACAAAGGAAGAGAAGTGGCCATTCCTGTCTCTAATTTAAACTCAAGGCACTGATTGTGTTGATTTCTGACCACACAAACAGTACGATTCCTTTTTTAGCACTTGTTTATTTAATTACCGTGTTTACACTTCATGGCAATTCACAATTTGAATGATGTACTGACACATTTGTTTTTTGGCTCACAACCAAGTGTGCATCTGCATCATGTTGGTGGGAAACAGCAGTAAAATAATAAACACGAAATACTATAATAAAATGACAGCATTAAAACTGTACTCCCACTAAAAGCCAGTATCAATGTGCAGAACTTTTTACCCTGTAAACCCACACCCTTCTGATCACTGGGTCTCCAGCTTGGCTTCCCAGTTTCTCGGTCTCTGTCCCACCTGAAAGGCTCTGATTCGTGGACGTCCAGGGCTGCCCCCCGTATTCTCCCCTCCTTTAGAGCCTGGGCCAGGGCTTTTTCGTCAACAAGGCCACCCCGTGCAGAGTTCACCAGGAACGCGCCCTGCCTCATCTGCGGACAAAACACAGTTATATAATAAAAATCCAAACAGGAAAAAAAAGGACAACAATAACACTGCCAAAGGGGAAAGGGTTTTAAATCTCAATAACCACGTTTCTAAGCTTCTTTTATGTCCTGGTAAGGACAGGGCACTGTGTGTGTGTACCTGTTTGATGGTGAAGTCGTTGATCAGGTGGTGGTTGTGTTCGTTGAGGTTGCAGTGCAGTGAGACGCAGTCGCTTTGGTACAGCAGGTCCTGCAGGGTGTAGACGCGCTGCACCCCCAATGACCGCTCCAGCCCATCCTGCAGGTACGGGTCGTAGAAAATCACATTGAAGCCAAACACCTTCGCCCGGACCGCTACCGCCTGCCCAGCGCGCCCTGCCGACAAATCAGAGAGTTCCGTTGACAGTACCATGATGCTTCACAGCTTCGAAGTGAATCAAAGCCAGTATTATCACCTTCAAGGGCTCAGCCAATCAACAGTCAGTATGCCTTCACTACCAAATCCCTATGTCGATGGATATGCATCCCCAGCAAGGGGCAAATCTACTACCCTGCCCCAGACAGGTAAACAAAAATTTCAACTCGTATCTCCATCAGCGTCATGAGAAGAGCAGAACAATTACAAAATCTGTCTACTCTGGACGCTATGGGAGGATCCTATTCATCTTAAATCCTGCTTGACAATAAACTTAAAAAGTAACAAAAAAATACAGTATATAAAAACAGCCCAGTGGTAAGGAGAGCAGTGAAAATGGAACTGAATTGTAAAGCCTTTTATACAGTTGCAAAAAGCATACTATAGTTAATCTGCATGTATCCAACTCTGCTGCTGCTTGTTCCAATGATATGCAAGTTTACTTCCACCATACTAAATCTATTGGTTCCAGCGCCATGCAGACAACCCTTTTAGCCCATTCAACAGAGCACTGACTGTTTGACATAATGGCTCCTTCAGTGCCTAAAACTTTCACAGATGTCCTCGTCTTTGCTCAAACCTCCGCTGGCTGTGAATGGCAGGGCTGTAACAATAGCACAATTTGCATGTGCTCTTGTGTCACACATTAAACCCTCCAGAAAGTGACAGTAAGTCCTTCATCTAAGACCCCGTAAGACCCCTAGCAGTGGAGTCTTTAATACTCCACTGCAGTAAGCAGTCATATCAACATTAATACCAGGAGAGGCACACTTTTAAATCCTCGGGCGCTTAACCAAGGAACACATTTGTTTTCTTTTGTTTCAAAATGGGATTAAAAAGTTCCATGCATTTTTCTTTTTGTATCTGCCTTGAATGTTGAGAGTAGGTCAACAGTTTTTTAGAGGAGATAAACAGCTATCGGTTTATGTAAAGCTCCTCATCCGAGACCAGACGAGCTAACTGGAATCAATCAACCCTTTGAACGCTCAAGGTCCCCTTCAGAATCAGTGCACTTTTATCAACAAAATCAACAGGCTGCCGAGATCCTTCAGATCAGTCCACAGAAAAGCTGGCCACCTTGCCTAGATCTGACATTGTATCTCAAGAATGAAGATGGGTTCTTTGTCAGTTGGACCGTACTACAAAAGGCAGGTCGACAGCTCATCTAGCCTAAGGGCACTATAAAATTATTTAGCACTGTTCTGGTTTTTTAAAGGCAAGATCAGTTCAGTGGATTGGCAACAGGATAAAAGGCCCAGCCAGGGTCAACACTGATTGCAAGTCATTTCCAAAGGCCGTCTGGGGCAGTTAAAGTAACGGGGGGCTGTGTGGGTAAATATGCACTGCTGTGCCTGAAGAGAAGTCACTAGAAAAAATCCCACAACAAAAGTTCTGCCTATAAGTATTTCTTGATGTCTTCAATGCTGTCTTTCTCCATGTATTTAATACTGAAGCTGTTCTGAGTACCGAGAGTCTTCACAGCATTAAAAAGCAAGTGTAATTCACTACTGCGTGACTTGGGACATAACCACGGTGATGCATCACATCACCACACCACCGGTTAATATTCATCTGTAATTTTAAAGTATTTATTTATTGTCCATAAGGTCTGTTTTCCTGCCATCTCTGTGTTAAGTGCATTTTTAATTGGGCATGACTAAGGCAACTGTCATGGTCTGGGAAGGGGACCTGACGCAGCTCTAATGCACTAATTCCACTGAAGAGGACAGCTGCAGTGTAATCATCAGGATCATTATCTTCAATGTCATTACAGCTCAATGTCACTCTGCTCAGCCTAAAACATAGCTATTAAACAATGCCATCATAACGTAGCACGCTTTACCCCCCTTTACTCCTCCTTTCATTTTGTTCTGTGATTCACATGTTCATGAGATTGATGACACTTTCACAGTGGAAGCTTCCCTCCACAGTGCTCAATCCTGACCTTAAAGACTATTCAAAAAGCCTGATGTTTTCTGTGTGATCTGGACATTTTAATATGCCATTATGACTAAAATCACTTCTCCTTAAACATCGTTTAACCTATGAATTGCACACGGCAGAGGCCAAATTAATTAGCATGCAGTGCCACCTGCTGACTGAATGCTGAAAATTCAGGTACAGGCATTTTAATTGTGTCCTCTATAAAATATGGAAATTTACACACCAGACTTGAGTCAGATTTTGACGCACCCTTCAAAAGACAAGCGCCAGTGCACTGTATTAATAATAAACTAAGTTTCAGGGTACAAGCCCCAGGCCTGTACCAAAGCCGATGAGGCCCAGCGTCTCCCCGCGGATACGCGCGGCCCCCGATGCCACCTCGCGGATCTGCTCCACGCTCTGCACACGAGTGCCCTCGCGCAGCGCCTGGTACAGCCACGTGTTCCGCCGGTACAGGTTCAAGATGTGGCAGAGCGTTGAGTCGGCCGTCTCTTCCACTGCCGCAGAGGGGATGTTACACACCGCGATCCCTGGAACAGGACACAAGCACACAACCCGTTACTCAAAACAGCACCACAGCTCAACATGATATCCATGCACAGAGAGAGAGAGTCAATTAGTTAAATGCACAGGGTGAGGGTGAGGGTCCTTTGCTGCTGCAACAATGACGTTTATCAAGGTCTAGTTTCTGTTTCGTCACCAGTGTAATTCCTGTATTAAAATCTTAAAAAGGGTAGCATGTTGGTGAAACAATCATTTACAGTCATGCTATATGTACATCTTTGCCCCATAAGCGGATAAGTCTTCAGCAGCTGCCAATTGCATTAATGAAGAAAGCTTACTGTATATTGTTCTACTGTTCTATTCCTATAGACATCTATTCCTTTCTCTTCTAATATAGTGTGGTGTTGAAGGGTTTTTCCTGCAGGAAAGACATAAGAGATGCCTTTGTTCTCCACTAACTTGATCTACCAGGCCCTTCAGCCTCGACATTCGTTTTTGTCATTTCCTGCCAATAAAACTCAATGGGCTTGTTTCTATAAAGTACACCTCTTCTGCGGTGAGGTGTTCCAGGGGGCTGTGCTCCAGCCAGGCTCATTAAGGGTTACCATCGATCAGTGTCATCCAGCAGCACGGTGCTCACAGCTGCAGCTGGGCTTGGGGAGTAGCGAGAGCCGCAGTGTGGTAAAGAGCTGGAACCCTTGTTGAACGGTCCCTCCTGGGGAGACATTTAAAATGTGCCAGTCTGTCAGGATCCATCTGCTGTGCGGGGGATAAACTAAGGATACGTGACGGATCGGACGAGTGGGATAATGTACTGCACTTCATTTGTGGAGAAAGTAACCCATGAGTTGAAATAAATCCCACTCTGAATCCTCATGTATTCCAACGTAAATTGCAGTGCAACACATGTAGGTATACAGGAAAGTTTCTATTTACTGGAAGGCTGCAACTAATGATACATCGAATGTGTGTAACTGTACAGTACAGTACTTGGCCTGAACTTGGTGTTCACCGAAACGACAGTTTAGCCGAACAGACACAATGGCAATCAAGCTGGCATTTAAAACAAGTTTAGCATGAACAGGCCTGCATTGTACTGTATCTGAGGCTGTGGTGTTCCAGTGGAGCCAAGCTGCTCTCCAGAGTACCTTGGTCCTAGAAACAGGCACTTTTACTGGAGTACTGAGTCAGAGGCAAGCTTGCCACATGCTGAGGTCCCAACACCCATTTGAACCACCTCATTTGTTTTTATCTAGATTCAGCTCTCAAAGCAGCGATCTGTTTATTTCACGCCTGACCCCGTCTTGCTATTTCTGTGAGACGCAGGATGTAGATTTGTGTCTGGTAACACCATTCAACTCCCTATCTCTTCTCATCCCTTCAACAGCGGATTACACTGGGCTGCTGGCGGCGGCATTGTCATCTCGTGGTGGCGCGCTGCCAAGGAGCTCCTAAAGAGGTCTCCTTTAGCACCACTTATGAAATATCTGGACCTTCAGTCTCATATAACAGGCTCTTTACTGGGAACTGGGAATTGGCCATCAATCACTTCTCTTATCCATCACCGTGCTTGGCATTCCTTTTAATTCTGAGTTACCAACTTATTTACTTGAACAAAGCTAGCTGCAGTGCATTTCCAACCACCCATTTAAAGGATCTGCGCAGTGGCAGAATAAGACTCCTTCTGGATTACAGGATTTATAAAGTCCTGCAAGGGAATACTATTCCTTGCAAATATGTTCAATTGTTCCTGTTAAAAACCAGCTGCTGCTGATTCATTTATTTCCAACCTGAATAATAAAAAAAAAATGAAACTGCTAGACTGGTTTTGATCGCTTATCACTCTGTAGCTCTAAACCATGTGTAAGTATGAGTGCTGTTATCACTTTCTTGACGGGTCAGGACCACCAAGGGTGCCAGGTTTTGGTTTCAATGGCCTCTAGCAAGGCAAGCAATATAAATAAAAGACAGGGAGCGCGCACCGAGCTCGCCGGCTGCCTTGATGTCGATGTTGTCGTAGCCGCTGCCTATTCGGATGATGACTCTCAGACCCTTGAACTTCTCCAGGTCCTCTCGGGTCAGGGTGATGGTGTGGTACATCATGGCGCCCACCGCTTCATTCAGCACCTGCAGGGCAGAGGGGCACAAACTGAGAACCACACGTTCCTGTTCACTCGAGGCAACATTTTAACATTCAAACTGTAATTTCGGGATGCAGAAGTTCCTAAGGGGGAAAACAAACAAACAAAAAAAAAAAACAATACATAATTCATAGCAGTGTCTTTAATGGCAGGATTCAGTCTGATGGTAGTAGGTCTTGCTTTGGAGGAGCAATGCTTAATATTGCTTCATTTAATAGTTTCTGGCTAGGGAAATGGCAAATCAAAGGTTCATTATTAAAGAGCAGTAGGGTTACTGTGGAGGAAAATAGTCCTCAATCTAAATATTGAGAAGTGCAAGGCAGTCATTAATATTCACAAGCACAGTATCGTAGTTCTCATCCCGGGACAACATACCTATTTTATAAGACTAAAATGTCTCCTTGTCTCTCTTATGTATAAACAAGTACATTAGCAACATACTGTAAATATACACTGAGAGCTATCACTATCATCAAAAAAAAAAAAAAGAAAACAACAACAGATTACTATGACATGCACACACTGTCGGTACTATAATAAAATGCAAGTGTGATCTACGTATACACGGACAGGCTACTGCACGTCCTCCATAGACGTTCAACATATTTTGCAAAAAAGGACCTAACCAGGCTTTATTAAATCATACAAGCACTTCTCAAGACATATATAAAACTCAAAATGACTACCTGAATTTCTATAAGCTTTTATTAGAACCCTGGACCAGGAATTCCTGGTGGATGCTAATTCAAGGTTAAAGCTCTTCTTCACATTTATTCCATTGCTTATGTGATTTGCCAAAAGCCAAGATTTACTCTAGACAAAGAATCCCTCTGTGGATTATGACTGACGCAATTAAGTGTTTCGCAAGAGAAATAACATTTCTGAATGCTGTGGTCAACTGAATGGAAATTCTGAGCAAATCTTTGTGATGTTTTTTGTAGTTTTCTTTGACATCATTCTAGCCAAAAATACTCTAGCCTTCATCTCTGAGGTCTGAATTGTAAAGGGTAAGTGGTCCAGTGGAAACGGTCTTGTAACCAGGTGGTACCCGGTTCAAATCCCAGCTCAGCCACTGACTCATTATGTGACCTTGAGTAAGTCACTTAACCTCCTTATGCTCTATCTTTTGGGTCAGATGTTGTTGTAAGTGACTCTCCAGCTGATGCATAGTTCACACACCCTAGTCTCGTATCTTGTAAAGTGCTTTGTGATGGTGGTCCACTATGAAAGGTGCTACATAAAAACAAGATGATTATTATTATTATTAAAAACAGATACTTTATGAAGCAAATTTGTTTTTGTGATGTAAAGACTGGTTCCCATAAACCTACAACCATCCCATGGCAACTGAAGCTATCTTCTTTTTTGTAAACATGCACCCCTTAAGATAAGTCGCTTGACAATACCACACATCTTAGGAAACTCAGTGGGCTTAATTTGAACAAGTCAAGCCTACTGCTGTATCCCTCATAGCGAAAAGCTTACTCTCATTTCTTCCTATAAAAAAAAACACTGCCCTTATTTTGTAAACCGAGTTGCAGGTAAAGACAGTTAAAGTGGCCTGTCTCTTACTTTCTAATGATGGCTGCATTCATTTGGAGTGGTTCTGGGTTGCAGTGAGTTACAGTGTGATCATTTAATCAAGATCTGAGCTTGCCAGGAGATCCTCACAGCACACTTTGCTCTTGCTTAAAAATAGATCTGATCATACAAAGACTGACAGACAGCGACAGCAGCCCTCCCTTTCATCCATTGCATTACCAGACAATGATTTGTTTTTTCCCCCCCATTAAAGCCATCCTTTTTACGTTGGCGAGACTTGAGTCCTGTCATCATACAGTATTACACTACATGTCATTCCAGTCCTATATGATTCACATATAAAAAGATTTATCATGGGAGATGGGGTAGTTTTTTCTTTTAATGAAAGACATATGCTTAGCTTCAATATACAATGTGTTCATTAATGACTAATGTTCATAGCTATGGGAAGTAAAAGGATAATGGTATGCTGTACTGTAAATTCAGATGTAGATTTAAAAGTGCATTTATGATGATCTTTGTGGAGTTGAAAACACAGAGAAAAAGACTGTGTGCAAAGATTTCTTAACCCAGTCAGATGATATAATCTGCGAGTGTCTGTTTTACATAAAAAATATTTTGCAAACGCTTGCTGGGGCCCATGCTCTTTTGGATCTATAGTGACTGACACGTGATGACCAGGTGATTTTTCTGTTGAGAGCAGGCTCTGCGAAAGTCTTGCCCTCTATTCTGCAGCACATGTATTCAGTGCTGCTGTACTGCTGTATAAAAAGCAATAAAGGGCTGATGAAATTTAGCAAAATATAATTACATTCCTCTCTCATTATGAGGCTCTCTATTATGATAATGCTTCTGGTAGGGCTGCTGTACCTTGGCACTCAGAGACATTAACCCTAATAAAATCCACTTTATTTAAACTAGAGTTTAAAGAGTACGTAGCGGGGTTCTGAAAAATACATTCCCCTTCCCCATTTGTTGCTACAACTGTTTAAATAACGTACCTGTATTTTTTTTTCATTGTTAACATCCTGACAACTTTTTACACTTATACCTTTAAAGTCAGTTTCAAAGCTTTTTTTTTTAAATGTCCACTCTAGTGCACTGCTGGTGTCAGGATTATTGCCCACATTGTCAAACAGGTAACAGCAATAATAATCCATGATGTGGTAAGGAACAGAGAAGCCAGAGAATTTTTATTTATTTATTTATTTATTTTTAATTGCTCTTCCTGCAGTGATATAGAGGACAGATCTCAAACCCCAGTGCACTACAGCGGACATTTTGAAGAGCTTTGGAACCGACTTTGCAAAATGTTGTCAGAATGTTAATAATGAAAAGAGAAATGACAAGTATTTAAACAGCTGTAGCAACGTGTGGGGACGTATAATGCTATATTTTTCTGAGGGGGGGAGAACGACAACAGTGTACTGTAAACGATTGCCTGCTATCTCCAAGGAAACACCATGATAAGAAGTTGATGAATCTCATATTTGTTTTGTATCTGTACCAACCTTTTCATGGATCTCCTGTGTGGACTGGGCATCACAGAAGGCTACCGTTGCCAGGTCTTTGAGGATGGGCATCTCCACAGTACAATCCCTCCCATCCAACAGCGCCACCAGGGGCCGGGGGTGCATGGGGCCGTTCATGATCTGGGGGCGGATACCTGCACAGCAAGTGGGGAGGAGTTGGTGGTTTAGTGCACTGAAGAACACTGTCCTTCCTAGGTATTAGTTTCATTCATTTTACTCACAACTGAGTGCAAATTAAGTTTGATTTTAAACTGGAGAAAATGCACAAAGTAGTAAATACATTCTACAGTGTTTCCCAACAGTAATCACAAGACCACAGCTCCACTCATATCTCTATACCCAATGGGTTTTCATTACAGTGAAAACTGTTGGCCAGCAAAAAAAAAGAAAAAAGTTCTACTTTTCAGAGCATTATAATCTCTCAAGGAGGAGCTAAAGACTATTTGTTTTATATTTTAGGTCAACATCTGGAGGCACTCTCTGTCCAGATGTTACTGTGAAGCAACGATTAACCAATTAACTGGACAAAGACTTCCAGTACAGTACAGCGGGAGTGCTGTGGTTGGCAAGCAGACTTGACACCAGTTTTAATTAATAATGATCCCGGTCTTTTTATAATCTGTTAGTCACCAAAGTGAGTAATCCGCTCGTTTATGAGTTATAATTACAAGCTAAATACACTGCTGCATTGGAAAGCCACTCCACAAAAAAGAATAATGGTCACATTTTTCCATTCCAATTTACAAACACATTTAGTCCCAACTACACTGTACCACAATGAGGCATCATTGCTATCATATTATACATCCCATTTGTTACCATCCATCTGTTAGTACAGTAGAAAGAAAACACATATCAGAATATCACATTTTGAAGCTTGATTAACATTATTAGACCTGTGGATGAGATCACTTAAGTGGACTGATTTCCAATGGATGAAAATCAACTCATACAGAAAGCCCCAGCTTCGGAGGTCATATTCTCCATGGATCCAGTATACTCTACAACATTTAAACTTCTAGCTAGCAGTGCAGATGGGGAAGGAGATATAACAGGGGGCTTAGAGGGCAGACGTAAAAGAGTAAACCTCCAGCTGTACCGTGACAGCAGAAAAAAGAACAAGCGCAACGGAACTGCAAGTACAGTGCTCCTTTGCCCAGACTGTCATGGTGATTACTTAACTGGCTTTGGCAGGATTACAAAATACTTTATTTTGAGCAGTGGCATCTGGGGCACTGCTGGAGCTTATAACCTCAGGCTTTTGTTTACCTTCTGATATGGTGTTTCATTAAAATATAAAAAAAAGAAACAAAATATACCATCATTATTTTGCAAAAAACGTCGTAATTTGCCACCGGTCCAGATTACGTCACTATCATATATATATATATATATATATATATATATATATATATATATATATATATATATATATATATATAAATCACTCCTTAGAAATTCTGCCGTGTGATTGGTTAAAACCTCATCACAATGCCAAAAATAGATCCAACTATTGCCCCTGTGACGCTGTTGACAGTCATTTTTTAAATTTTTTCCAAACTCCCTCAAATTATGCCGCCACGCTGAGCTTCCTTCCTCTCTTCACACAGCAAAGCAAGATGGCGGACAACAGAAAATGAATTACAAAATACACTACAAAACAAAGATGGTGCAAACACTAAAATCAACATAAAAACTAAAATTCAAACAAATCCAACTTGACGATGTAAATAAACACAACATTCACAAACTCAACGGACTCCTCTGATAATTCTGTGCCGCAGTGAGAAAGGTTTATGGAGGCACAAGGTCCAGTAAGCAGCCTCAAGGCTGGAAGTAGAATCTCTAACTCACCATCAGTACTTCCCACCACCTCATCCATGCAAACAGAGTTTTCTATGGCAACATTTGGCAGCTGTCTGGTCCCTGGCAGGCTCATAGAGTGCAACGTACATATTACGTATTACAGCACATTGCACTGCCATATTATACTGGCAACAGCTCTTACTCTACAGAGTGACACAATGCACAGATCTCTCCACATCACTGGTTTGCAAGTCAGGTTGTGACAGAACTCAGCATAGAGATGGGGTCGCTTTCCAGATGATAGCCGGAGACTACGGGAAGGTCAGAGAAGGGGCAACATTGTCACATGCTGTATCCGCAAAAGAACAAAGCTGTCATCTATGAAGATGGTGATCAATGTCCAGTGCTTTCTATGCTGCAGCTGCTTTGGGATATCCTTGCATCCTCCATCGCTGCTGGCAGAGTCCTTACACTTTGACTTGAAGATCCTGCCTTAGGAGGGTACATGCATTCAAGACCTTTATCAAAGGATCTGCATGTCTAATAGCAATGCTGTGATGCACCCCCAGCGTAATTTGAGAAGGTTTACTGTACTGCAGATACACCATAACAAATGCAACTATAATCTGAGACTCCTATAGTAGCTGGTAATTCTGAGTGTTACAAGGATTTTCTTTTTTTGTATAACCCTAATCCCAGTCATCACTTATTCAGCACAGACAGTTGTTATTAGTGGTAAACACCAAGAATGAAAGGTATAATTATTCCTATTAAATATTTCTTAGTATAAAGCACTACCAAGTATACTAAAAGCACAAGTTTACAGCAAAAACCACTGCAGCCCACTTCAGTTCATAAACTATAACCCTCTGATGACACATCCACGTTTCCCAGTAAACAGTTGATCTCTCGGCCACGGAAATGATTCCCACAAGAAGAATTCGCTCTATGATTCATGCTTTCAGGTGTTTCACATTCCTTAAAATTCAAAAGGACTGCTAACCTTGAAAAGTTAAGACAAAACAAACCCTCAAATTCAACAATTTAATTATGCACACAAACTGATAAAGGTTAGGGACAGGGTTAGGGTAATACAGAAAGCACAATGGGAGAGAGAAACCCTCGGGGGACTCCATGCCTTTGGCTGTAACATATTTAACCGTGCACTCGCAAACTCCTTTTGGGCAGGATAGTGCAGTACTGGAGGATGTTAAACCTAACTTCTTTCTTCTGTTTAGTTTTGTATGTTCAACTGCTTTTGGCAGAAGACAATCTCGGTCTGATTCCAATGTCTGAGCTGTGACCTCCAGCACAGGGCTGTGTAATTATTTCCATCCCGCTCTCGAGACATTTGTGTTTTACATGAAATATTACCAGCAGCTCTCTTTCAATTTTGTTTCTAATATTGGGCAGATCTGAAACCTGCAATAGGTGTGTTAATAAATGATCAGCATTAGTACTTCAGATCTCCACCAAGTACAGTAAACAACACATTACTCAGAACCATAATTAATGATAACAAGTGGAATAACCCACCATTTCAAATGGCCATGCCAATTTTTCTAGCAATGAGTAGATAAGCCAATCTGGAATCTGGGTTATGAACACATACTGTAGCTCACTGGGGAATCATTTCCATGCAAAGGTTCCCAAAAATCACAATTCTACAGATATACTAAAACCCGCACCAGAACTGCAAATCAGAACTCCATTCTGATACATTCAAGGACTTGCTGAAAGAATTGCCTCATCAAATTCCAGCACAGCTGGACAAGTGGTTCTCGAGATAGCAGTAAAAATGAAACTGCAACATTTGTAGGCACCTATGGGATCTCTATGTTTTTTGTCATGGTGTAAGAGAAAAGTAATAGCTTGTTAAGACATTATGAACAGTTAAATAGGATTTGTGCAGTATACTTAGAGTAAAGGATAATCATTCTGTCAGTAATGTTCAAACAGGCTAAATTAAACTCTGACGGAACAATAAAAAAATATATATATATATATATATATATATATATATATATATATATATATATATATATATATATGTGTGTGTGTGTATTATGTATGTATGTATGTATGTATGTATGTATGTATGTATGTATGTATATATATATATATATATAAAAACAAAAAAAAGTCAGTGTTGAGTGAAATGTTCCACAGTGTAATGATGTCAAACCCTGGTTAAAAGTGGCCTTATTTGTGCTGTTTTTTTTAACCCTTCCTGCAGGTAGAAAACCAACCTCTTCCTTAGAAACAACACATGTTTCCAGTTGCCTAGCAACATAAAACGCACCGAAACATGTCTTTGTGGCTTCTAACGTCGGGCCAGTCCAATAAGTTCCCCAAAAACATGGCAACAGTAGGAGTCTGATAAAAAGAAATCTTTTACAGGGGTCTTCCAGTAAGTGAAAGCTAAAAGCTTAAACTGCTGGCTATCTCTGTAATACACTACCATCTAACGCTTCCAAAGAGGTGCGCAAGAACTAGTCAGAACTTACCGCCACAAAGTATAGTAAACCATAGCACTGGATTAACAAAAAGTCTTTTTTTATTTTTATTTAAAACTGTATCTCCCTTTATTCCTCGTTTATCTGTCTTGGAATATTACCCTGCCCAAAAGGTATCGAATTCCTGCTCGACCTCGTTCTAAACACACACACACACACACACACACACACACACACAATAGTATAAGCTTCTTTTGTTTCAGGTCCCCACCCCCACCCCCTAAAGCACACAAGGCCTGCTTATCCTCCCTTGCCCTGCTCCACCCCCCGTTGCCACTCAGTTGTGCGCCACTCCAATGGCACCCCTGCCTAGAAAATTAGAGTGCTCCCTGCTAAATGGCAGCCTTTGTGCTGACCACTGAGGCTCGGGCGCGCTACAAATCAGAGGGCAGAAACAAAAGCAGGCAGAAGCAGATGCATAACACTGGACTTAATTCTTATTAATCTCTGTTGCCTACGTTACAGAGCTTTGAAAGAAAATAGACCCTTGCAGTATATAAAAAAGTACATCAACACACACACACGCGCACGCGCACACAAACACACACACACACACACACACACACTCTCTCTCTCTCTCTCTCTCTCTCTCTCTCTCTCTCTCTCTCTCTCTCTCTCTCTCTTTTCTTGCACCACTCTATTGAATTACTCCATTAAGGCAAAAAAAAGCCCCCCCCAGCCCTCTCTACAATAAAGCAGCAGCCAAAAGTGGAGTTGAAAACCCTATGCAACACTTTATTAAACAAACAGAAAAGAAACAGGAAATGTGCCCCCTTGCCTGGAAAATGTTGTCTCCACATTCTTCTGATTACGAACCGCACATGTCAGCCAAACAAAACATAAAAAAGAGGAAGAAAGGAGACGACAAGATTTTCAGAGTGTGCCCGGGGGAAGTCCCCTCCTCTCTCCCCCCCTTTTTTTTTTTTTTTTTTTTTACACAAGTCCCCTCTGGCTACGAGAGGTACCTCCAAACGGGCTGCCGCAATTCCTCCAGCTGCATCATCCTGAGACAAACTCCCCTTTCAGGAGGAAGGCAAAACAAAAAACAAAAAAAACGAGGGTGGCGGGGCAACAGAAAAAAAACAAAAAACGCTTTTGTCCTTTATCTGCTCCTGAAGATTAGCCCGTGCTGCGCTGCTACGACTGTTCTAGCAGACCCCTCCATCCAGCTCAATCTCAAACTCTTTAAAACACTCCCTCTTGACTTGGCTAAAGCTTTTTGACTAATCAGTCTTTCTTCTTTCCCAGCCCTTGTGTTAAAAAAAAAAAAAAAAAAACTCATGTGAGTGCCAGCCGAAATATCTTCTCTGTTCTCCAAAGGGCTTGTACATGTCACAGTTCCATTTCCTTCCCTGATGCACTGCACATTTTTCCTGCCTTTTTTTTTTCTTCTTTCTAATCTGGTCTCCGCAGCACTTTAAGAACGCCAGCCCCCTTTTTCTTTCCCTCTCTCTCTCTCTCTCTCCCTCCCTCCCTCCCTCCCTCTTCCACTCATACCCTTTCAAATTGAAACTTACCTCTGAATTCTGATTTCTATCCCCCTAAAACAAGCCTCAGACAAAACATTTCCTGAGTTTAAAGATGAAGCAGCCATGGTCCTTGAGTATAGTGCTCTATTGCCAATGGTCTGCATATCTTGTTAATTAGGGATGCTTTTATCTTAATGTTCCACAACAGGATATATTTCATTTATAAGTATTCTCTGATGAAATTCTGATGAACTATGGTGAATTATTATGATTCATATTTGGAATTGTCTTAATAATGCATTTATCATGAAGTGTATGAATGGATAAAATGTAAGTCTGTATTGCCACAAAATCCAACCACAGCAAAAACAAAAATGTGTCTTTATTTTGTATTTATTAACAAAAAAGACTTTGGAAGTGGAGCAGCTGTGGGTCACCCACAGCATCTGCCTGTCTGCTTTGCAGTCACCAGCATGCTGCTCTGACTGCTGGGGGAAAGGGGGTATTGTATTCATTCTCTATAGAGGTCAAGCTCTCCAACCCCTGCGCCCCTTTCACATTACCTGGAGAGAACAAATGACCACTAGACTGTTTTCAAAGTCTGTTTGTAGTTTAGTGTAGTTTCATGTTCTGTGACCATGAACTGAACATTTTTACCCTGGATATATTATGATTTACATGTTGTGATCACAACTCTGTCAAATATATATATATGCATATAATATATATATATATAATATAGATATATATATATATATACTCATATATATTAGTAGATAATTTTATAATGGAAGACTGAACCGATTTCGAAAATTTTCAGAGAAGAGAGAAAAGTTCGGTCCTCTTCTTCTTTTAAAACCCTTGTATTTTTTTTTATGTTTGGTATACAAATCTATATAATAATTATGTGTGTATAGATATATATATATATATATACTATATATATATATCTGTATATATATATATATATATAATCATGCATAGTATATATTATATGTATATACATATACATATTCTTAACTATATATAATTAGATATATCACATATATATATAGTATATATATATATATATATATATATAATATACATACATATATATATATATATTATATATATATATATATATATATATATATATATATATATATATATATATATATATATATATATATATATATATATATATATATATATATATATATAATATATATATATATTATATATCTATATATATATATATATATTATGTCTCAATCCTAAAATTCTTGGTGCTGTAAAACTTTTGTCTATAGCTGTAGATGTGGAGCTCGCTCTTCTGGTACTGTGGCCGATAACAATCCAAGCTGCAGCCTGGGATGGCGCCATGGAATTTAATATTGCCTTTAACAATTGCCAAGCGAAGTATTAAAAGATTACCAAGAATGACCTGTTACAGGCAAATGTCAACTTACATTCAGCTGTTTTGGTTTTAGAGGAATATCCAGCGTGATTCAGTATATAACTGCACTGAGTTTAATAGAAATGTCAAGTGTCACCGCCAGCTCCCCTGCTCAACAGAGATCAATTGATCCTGGGGCTCTGGTCCATTCCATTTCTGTACTGGCCCTATGGCAGCACAGCGGCTTTAACTCTGAGTGCAGCCGCTGGTGGTTTGTTTTAAAGTATCAAAAGTAAATGCTATCAGATCAATATGTAGCAGCTCAGCTGTCTCAAGCAACAGGAGATGGGGATCATTTAACATCCAAAACTCCCCCCTTGCGCTTTCAATGGGACATATCTCACTCTTCTGCAATGCTGCAAACCACAAAAAACAGCAAATCATTTCACTGGTGGGAAATAGTACTCTAAGCAACTTCAAAAAGATTTCAGACTTATCATGAAAGGGTTTCTGAGGCTGCCAGAGAGAAGAATGCTCCCTCTGATTTTTAAGAAGATTTCGAACACAACTGTACAACTGTAAGGCGAATCACTGCTCGTTATACTCAGGTTTGTATACAGTGTTGGGATGCAACCCAACGTAGCTCAGCCATGCACGTTATACACATTATGCAAGTTATATTCTGAATGTATTATTACGTAGCAATTAGAAATGTATTCACTGACATGCAAGGGATGGATATACAGTAAAGTCAGCTCGTCAATTTTTTTTACTGCTGCCGTGGACATTTGTTTTTTCTACAGAACCATCAAACTTGTTAATGTGTAAGCGGAGACGAGGCTTGCATCAGAGACCCCTCACAACGCAGGCAAGCGACTTAACCACTATTCAAAAGAGCAACTCTGGAGCTTTTAACCTCCCCTCACCTGCAGGGGTCCCTGTTCGTAAATGCCGTTACAGATGGAGGCTTCAGACGAATTACCACCGTGGACCACAGGGTGCGAGGAAGTGCCGTAGACACTGTCTGGTCTCTTAAAAAGTTTTTTTTTTTCTTTTTTTTAAAACTACAAATCATAAGAAAAAAAAAGATTTGGAATAAAATTCTTTGAATCTTGTCCTATTAATTTAACTACAATAATGGCTGAGTAAGGTCACATTTATTTATACTACAACCCCCCATCCTTATAAGAGGATTAAAAATGCCTGGGACATGATTTAACGCATCTTGATGAATTTTGTCAATCAGGTTTGGCATCTCGATTTTTTTTTCTGTACATACAGTGCAGTAAGCAACACTATTTGGCCACCCAGTACAATCTGCTACACTGTTTCAGTATGTGTAATGCTGCAGCAGTTGTAGTAACAGTTGGTTATGAATGAAATAACATCTCACCCAAAAAAAAAAAAATAAATAAATTCCTCTGCCTGTCAAATCATTTTCTTTACTTCAATTGAAATAAACAACTTGCCGGCTAGTGTAGTACTTTCCCTTTTTGTGTAGTAAAGATATGAAACACAACAGGAGCACTGTAGCCTAATGGTAGAAACAAAAGCCCAGGAGCTCAGTTAACCTGCACTGTTCACTCACAGAGACAGGTGCTCCATCTTCATGTACTCTGTCCAACCCAGCTGCACAACTGGGAATGAGATATGAGATACAAAATCACAGCAGGACTTTCCTGGGCAGAAAAGAAGAGAATCTGTTATTTTATTGGCTGCCTATGTATCTGTGGGGCACTATGTGTTTTCACTGCTTACCCTACTGAGTTGCACCTGTGCTTGCAGCAACTAATGTAAATAAACTATGTCTATATTTACATCATATTGTTTGTAGGCCCATTATCAAAACCAAATCAATACAGTTTTAAACCTTTTAAAAAAGAGAGAGTTACAGGAAACTCGAAACTGCAACCTCGGGGTGAGAAACCGTTTTCAGACACGCTTAATTTCCGCATGTTTATTTTTTACTAAAAATGAGATATATATAAATCTATTATGAGATATAATATATATTATATATATCCCGATATATAATATTATATAGTATATTATATATATATGAAACGTGTAATCAGGATATTATATATGAAACTTTGATCACCTCTAATAAAACAAAAGGCCACTATACCCTCACCCCAGAGGGCTACAGAATGTGCATAAATAAGGGAATTACCTCAACAAATTATAAACCGGCTAACTGCAGCAAGAAAAGAGAAAGAGGCAGAATGCTCCACTGCAGATGTGGGGTCTTAGTGGGTGGTGCGTCTTCTGTTTCTGGAACTTACTCTCTCTGTGTGACAAGAGCCATCTGGCCTGGCCCATGTTTGTTTGGTGGCGAGTGTACATCCATGCCACGCTCACAAGTACTGATGCCCACCCCCCACCGCTCCGACACAAAAAGGAAAGGCATTAACCCATTCGGGTTCCCTCCTGCAGCTATTCTGTTTAATCCTTTAAGGGGCAAGCCTTTCATTCAGCAGAAATCCATTAGGATACAGTGGTACACCACTTACATTAAAATAAATACATTGCATGTTGAATAACAAAAAAAAACAAAAAAACAAAACACATTTAAAATTCAAGAGCAACTTTATAGCAGCCTAGAGATAATTGATCTGTGCACCCAACTGTACATACTGTTAATAAAATGCCCACAGTTTTCACTTCTCTTTTCACAAATCCTTGAAGACTGAAAGTATGGCGTTACTGAATTCTGGCACAAAGGGGATAGGATACCCTCTGGCAAGCTCTTAATTCTGCAAAACACAAGATACAGCACAGAGCTCAAGGAAAATGCTACATTGTATCACGTATTTAGACACTTTATATCCTGTAGCTTTAAGAACCAGTCTAGCACCAGGTGTGTTTAATTAAGACTAGTTTTGTTGTATATATTGGTTTGCACTATTCCGAGCCGAATGACCAAATTGTGGGACACTTAATTTGACAATGAATTTTTTGGGGGGACTGTTTTATAATGTTTGACTTGGAAATTCTAAACAATTATTTGTAATCTTCTGGGTTTTTGATTTTTTGGCTGCCATTACATTTATTTTCCAATACGCGGCCAAAAGCAAATCCAAGCAGTTTCGGGAATAAACAAGACGTTGTTAATGGAGGGAAAAAAAAACATGGGTCAGTCAAAGTAGTGAAATGTGGAAGAATAAACTCCTGCTGTTTGTTTTCATTAGAAACACTGAACTCACAACAAGCATGCAACACTGTTTTTACAGCCAGTAAAAGTAAAGCACAGAGTGGCCCTTATCTAGCTATTTCACCTTTAGATGGGCGTGCGTGTGTGTGTGTAGGGGGGGGGGGGGGGGGATAAACACTGCTGAATCCAGAAGCTGTAGCCCTGAGTGGATTCATCAACTGAATCTGATTATCACTCGTCATCGTAAAAGTAACGCAAAGTTATTAGTAACCGCAAAAAGATTTCTGCTAAATTACTGAAATAATACTGTCCAGAACAGACAAAGAGCCGTCTTCTCCATTTAAACTGCAAGCTGTAGAAAGATTAGTGGAGAGGCTACGGAGGCTGATGAACACTTTTTGGCAAATTACAGAATGGATTAAATTTGTGTAACTGAACAGCTTCAAATCGTATTTTCTTCACTCCAGCCTCCACTTGTTTTTTTTTTTTTGTAAGGAAAATTTAAACATAAAAGATGAAGACATGGTAAGTCCCTCTTCAGTGCTCTTACAGTCGTCCACCCCCACACGTTTTGTCAAACCCGGCCCAGCCCAGTCGCTGGGAACCTGTGAATAACGATTAATAAAACGTACTTACTTTGGCTAAACACACTGGAAAATGTTACCAGATTATACTCAGGTAACCATTATTGCACTCTAGTGAATAAACAGCAGCTTTTATGTATTTTTTTTATTGTTTTTTAGTTGGGCAATCCCCAACATAAAGCCACTCCCATGTTTATTAGGTTTAACTTCTTTAACTACTGTAGGCTTTTGTCAAGGACTATCAGAAGAAGTGCCTTCTGGAAGAATTTCATTATAAGTAAATATAAAAGGTGACATAATAGTAAAAAAATAAAATGTGTGCATAATAATAATAATAATAATAATAATAATAATGATGCACCACTCATTAATAGAAATAACATTTGACGGTTTTCCTTTTGTGCACCACTACCTTCATTGAGCAAAGAGCAATATTAATAAACACGAAGAATTTCCTATTTTCCCAAGAAAATTGTGGACCTTTTTTCCTTAAAATACAGTTTGCATATTTAGTACAATATATGTACCAGTAATATTTTGAAATAGTGGAAAAACTTATATTGTTCTGAAGGTTTATTTAACAACAAAAGCCTAATTATTTTGGGGTTTAAAGGTAAAACACCATTGTTAAAACATAAACATGCATGTATGCCAAAAATGCCCGAAAGGAAAATTAAACAATTATCATGTTCTCCCTTTTTGTACAGATAGACAGTACTTAGTTGGTATGGCTGCAGCACATGACATCAAAAGAATGCCAGTGTAATTTGCGCTTCAGACTATTAGCCATCGCATTCATGACATGAAGAAAAAGACCCACAGACTTTGAGTGAAAATATGTCTGGCAGTGTCAGGCTGTCACGCAAGCAGAACAAACTGCAGATGCTGTTTCCTCTTTCACTTCGCTCCTCCAAATAAAACAGAGCCATTGGGGTTTATTTAAGACCTGACTGTTTCATTATTTTCATTCATATTTGTGATCAGAACACTGGAACAACTTTGTATAAAAGAATTCTGAACCACCTTTCATTAATTAGAAATTAAGAAAATGAATGACCCAATAGTACAGCACTTCACCCATCAAGGACATGTTATTTGTAGTATTAGAACAGCTAAAATTAGGCAATGCGACATACAGAAGAACAAAGGAAAGTAAATGGATAAATAGACTGAACATAATTATGCCAGCGGGACTCAACATAAAAGAACGAACTAATTAACTCCAATAAATATACAACATTTAAATAAACACAATTAATTCAAAAGTTGTGCATGCTGATGCGCTGGGGAGGCCAAATCAAGGCTGATCCTCAGAGCCAGCATTGCATGATAATATAAAGATAAGTTTATACAAACTAATGTTAATTAGATTAATACAGATTTAAAGACAGAAGTAAATGGATTTGAATATAAACAATAACAAGTCGTCATGCTTCATCCTTATCCTTAGCTGATACTAAGATACTGATTTTCTACAGGCTGATTCTTAACTTTTCTTCTTTGTTTTTCTCTGGGTAAAAAAAGGACAGTTTTCTGTTAAATTTCTTTGATCTTTGTAGAGTCGTAACTGGCAGGAAATAAAACTCAAAGGATGGATCTGTAGAGGGGTCAGAATCAGCGCTATCTAGTACAACTCAGCCCCCCCAGCCCTGGAATCAGCTCAAAGCCCCTTAGCAAAAAAAAGGTTTCAAAGAATAAAAGTCAATACTGTTTTTGAGGTTAGCTTTGAAATAACAAAAGGGAACTATGAAGCCACATCTGTGATATGTTGTAAGCACCTGCTCAGTACAGAAAAATACATCTTGAATAGAAATCTTTTGAAAAATGAAAGCCTTGGTTTTGAAAAAATAAATAAAATATAATTCTAAAAAAGAAAAAAGAAAAAATTCTAAATCAGAATGAATCCAGAAGGAATATTTTCTTTAACTGTCTTTCTGTTCAACTGCAGCCACACAGGGTTGATCCAGACAACTGCAATTCAATATCTGCTAGGTTTTCATTTTCCACCAATGAATAATTCAAACTGACCTGCCTGGCAAAATAAATGAGATGAGAGACAAAAGGAGATAGGGAGAGCTGCGAGGAAAGGACAGCTGCTGACATGCATTTACCAACAAAGAAAAGTATATATATAATTGTTATTTATTTATTTTTTTCATTAGCATTTTATCACGGTAGATGTACTGTGAGCAAAAAAACAGCATGCTGGTGAGCACAGATGCCTTATAAAAGCTTGCAGTGGTACAGTATACGGGTCACTGAACACACAAGGGTGCAAATCAAATCAAGCTGGGTGTGTTCAGTGGGTTGACAGAGTCTGCAAAGCGCTCCAATCTGCAGATCTCTATTACCCTCAAAGGCATGAGGTTGTAGCAGTTTTGCAGTACATTGTTCTACAGTCAGACCCTAAAGTAGAACAAAAAAATTCTGAGTTTACTTTCTAGGCAGTTCTGAAAAAGGCAAACCGCAACTCATAGTGGTTCTGACCTGTACATTGATTTTTACGGAATCCACAGCTTGTGGAACACTTTTTTTTATCTCTTTACAGTCATATTTAAAACACACACACACAAAACAAGCATCAACATGTTCTGCATTTCCTGAATCATCATACTAATTATAACCTTACAAGTCGTGAGCATACACAATCTAAAACCATGCCTGCTTTTTCAGTCCAGATGGTCTTTCAGATTGCCTCTGCAATAATCCCTCTGCACAGCAATATATTTGCAAACAGATACACTTGAAATCACAACTTCCATTTTCTTTAATCGCAATTTTACAGCTGCTATTAATAGATCGCCATTGATTACACCCAGTGATTGATGCATTAGCATCCCACGGACAATCCCACCGCAGCTTTTCAAAGTTTCTTTCGCTTTTTCTCCGTTCTTTAAGGTTTAAGAGACAAGCACCAAACACAATGCTGGAATCAGTTTGCTTGTTGCCTGCCAAACTGGCAGTAGCCTCATGCTGTGCTCTCCTTATGTCTAATATCCTGAATGCATGAAAGCACAAGCAGTCTTTGTCATATTTAGCTAACATCTGATTAAAAATACTCTGCCTAGTTGCAGAGAAAGACATCTGGGTAGGAGAAGCCTGCCCCACCTTCCCTAAACACACACAGGCAGGGGGAAAACGATTTTTTTTTGTCAGAAATTATACTTCACTAACATGGCACTTCAAAAGCTGGGTGAATAGCAATGTTTCATATTTATTAATCAATTAATGAAGTACCAACTTGGCGATCCAGGAGAAAAAAACCCTCAAACTTAATATGGATTACAGTACCTAAGGCATAACTTGAAACAGCAAAAATGCTTTATCCATCCAGTAAGCTGTAGTAATTCATTAAAATGCTGTTTGGTAGAAGCAGCTGTAACTGACCACTTGGATCAGATACCATAGTCAAATATTTAAAAGGGGGACATTTAAAAAAAATGTATTTTCAAACTGAATCATTGGTCCATTTTAAAACAGAATCCAAAATTAACAGCCCAATGTATCGCAAACACTGGACCAAGAGATTTCTAGGTCAAATGTCCCGCACCCTGCCACAGTCAATGTAGTAGCTCCTTCAATATTTTATCACCTAACTCTGTTCTCCCCAAACAAGTAGATACCTGAACACAATGCAAATTTAAACACATTTTCACAGGTCCGCACTCCTGCTAAACCTTTCCCACCTACTTCAATAAGAAGATAACCTTTCTGTGATTACCACCAAAACCCAGGTTGCCTAGCAACACATAATTAAGCAATATGCTTTGAGATCTGCTTTGTAAGCTGGCCATTATCAGATGAAATTACTGAAGCAACAAATGTCAGGCTCATGCAAATGAGTTTGTTGTGCTGAAAGGATGTTTAACTTGTGAAAAACGCGGCACACGACCTTGGTGAAAATGAAACAGGTTCAGCACAAGCTGAGACACAACAACAAAAAAAAAAGGTCAAGATGAAGAGTATCCTTAATTTTTTGTTTTTTTTATGTTTACATAAAGTAAGGTTGCTTTGGTAGATTCATTAGTTTATACTCAATTGATTAGGTGAGTACATTTTAATCACGTTATACATTATATATAATTGGCTGCACTTTCAGTAATGCTTCCAGGTGTTAGTGGAACTGAGAGGTTGTAAAAGTACATAGTGTTCAGGAAACATGAAATAACAACAACAGCAACAACAACAGTACGTTCATGGGACATTATCTTGGGGGAAAAAGTACAAATGTCCAGTCATAAAACACATTTTTTCTGATGTGTTTGTGTATATATAGCCCCCAAGTGTATAATGCTTGCCACACACCTGCTCCAACTCGCTTTACAAATATACACAGCGGCCAACAGAACATTACGTTCCTTTGAAAGTCAATGCCGCTCCGGATTCTGTGAACAGCTCTCTCTCTACTACACATCCTGAAGTGCAATGTTTAGAATAACATCCTTATATAAAACTGAATTTCCAAAATCAGCTTTCATACTGGTGTTACACAACAAACCACTGTGCGTGAAGTTCACAATAACCTGGGTAAATCAGTCAGTCCTGAATAATTCACAACTGCTCAGGTGCAATGTCACAGCTTAGGGAAGTTATTTTTTCAGGCATTCTGGGAAGGTTGTGACGAGGGTTAAGCTAGAATCATGCGACAGACAACATGTCCCAGTAGTTTATGATTACTGAACGCAATCTTTTAAGATGCCTGCAGTAGTATTGTACAAACACTTACACATTTGTACCAATAATGCAAGGTATTTTTATTTATTGAAAATCACATGTTTTGTCACAAGTGATTTGCAGCAGCTAATTGGCATCAGCTACAGCCATATATGTTTTGTTCTTGCATATTAAACGTTGTTTGGCTTTTTTTGTAATGCATGTCTCATAACGATATTGAAACAATTTATAGTTCAAATGTATAGCAATGGATGTGATATGAGAATGTATCACATTGATATGAATACGGTCACAGCGTAGCCTAACCAGCGCACATGCAAGCTCACTCCTGTCTCCTCACATGGCCAGATAAAATAACCTGAATCACACCAACCATAATTTAGGCTCTTTCTTCCAGAAACCTCACAGCTATCTGTTTCAATTCTGCAATATGCCAGACATGACTGGAGTGTGTCTCTAAGCCATATACAATGCAGACTTGTATTAGTTAAGGTAGGGCTGTTCCTTTTGTTTTATTGAGCACACCTTTTTATGTCCATGCAATGGTATTTATTCATCCAGTAATCTAGAACTGCCTAATTTTCCCTGAGGTAAGGCAGTCCTAGATCACTGCTAAACAGGGGTCTGTAGGGGTCAGTGAACTGGCTGTGACAGCCAAAGGTCAGATGGTCATTCAAAAAATAATAAAACTGTCAAACGTTCGGAAGTGTTTGCTGATCGTTTTACTACAGCTGGTGCTTAATGAATGCATTGAAAAACCCTTAGTTTACAGGTCAGGCCACTTTGCTTTCTAAATTAATCATGGAGTGGGAGGAGTCTCTTTATTGTAACAAATATGTCACTTTGGACGTAACTTATACCGTAGTGAAGGGTAAAGTCTAAACTGAAAATTATCTTGCCATTGAATGTGGTGCTCATATAAACCCAGCTTTGGTGTGTGAAAATTATTTTCAGTTTTTTCTATGCATATTCACAACAGGTTTTCACAAACAGCTACATTTCCATTGAAAGTCAATATACTAGGGGCCATTTGGAAGTTATAAAAAAAGATATGAATTTAGATTAATATGAAACAATACCACGGGCACCTGCCAAAACTGATCTCATAGACAGCTCGTCTTTATATTAAGATCGCTTTCATTTAAAACACAGCTATATAAGAATAGGGACTGGAATATTTACACAAAAAATGTTTTTTTTTTTTTTTTTAAAGGAGATTACGTTTGCATTCAAATATGCAACAAGTTTAAGAGAAAGCACCCTACAGAGACAGCTGAGGTGAATAACAAAACAATAAGAGAGACCAGAAAAAGTGTTACCGTATGTAATATAGACAGAGGTACTGTTTAAAACGGGAAATAATATTGATGGGCACCAATATCGATATTTTGATATGATATTGATCTTGTTCGATATCAATCATTTTCATATTGTGATTTCATGGGATAAAACAAATTAATTCACGTACGCTCGCAGAGGCTTGCTTTTTATTGCTAACATTGCTAAAAATACAAATGCAGTATAATGAAGTTTATTTTATATTAAGGATACCAACAAACCCCATGCATATCAATCATGGTGAGCCTCATAGTCAAACACCACACACTATTAGTAAGTATTATTTAACCATTTTATTCCATTGATTGGTGTTTAGGTACCAAACGCTGTTTGCAGCTGTCTGTTATCTTGAGACATGCGCATGCGTCAGCGGATCATTGCATTTTGTCTGTGCAATTACTTACTCTATTATTAATGTATTTTTAAAATGTAAACTTTTGGTAGTATAAAAGCAATGTACTTTTAACACATCTCAAAATAATGCAAAATTCAGCACGACTCCATACCTAATACTTTTAGAGATGTTGTGAGTCAGCATTTATCCGCAGAGCAGCTGAAGATTCAATTACTTCCAGATTGGCTGGAAAATTAACACCCTGTCTGTGCGCAGTGAAGTATATAAATATTTTGGTTTTGAAGTGGCTGATGATAGAATAGTAAAACAATATAACAAGACCTTGTTTTTCTCCATGGATATTGTGAAGCAAAGCACCACTAAGTTAAAGTAAGTTATTGCTTTTCATATGTAAATATCTGGATGTGTCTACCAACAATTTGACTTGTATGTATGTCTATTAAAAAGTAAGATTATTATTATTTATTTTTTTCTTTTTTACTAAGTACCAGAAATACAGACATTTGGGACACGGTGGATGAGTACAAAACCAGTCAGGCACGACACACAAAAGAAAAAGAGAAAGGGGAGAGAAAAGCATGAAACAGCGAATTACTTGAGTCAGGAGATGCCATTGTGGAGATGATGACTGGCGGCCCTGTGCGCCGGGTGAGCTTCTGGTGGGCAGCATTAACGTTTTGCACCTGGAGGGTGGAGCCGCTGTGCATCAGGGAGGCCTCCTGTTGGGGCCCCTTGTGGTGGACCTGGGAGCCGCAGTGCGGGCTGTGCATGGGTGACACGGCCGGCAGGTTGCGGTCTCGCTTCATGAGCTCCATGGGTATGGTGTAGGTAGTGGAGTACGCTGTCTTTGGGGCCGAACTCGAAAGGCTGGGATGTTGCGTGGTGGTCATGGCGACCCCAGAGTTGGCAGAATAGGCTGACATGGGGTGGTTCTGGGAGACGGGTTTGTTGTAGCTGCCGGGACTGACTGAGAAACCAGCAGGAGAGCGTGCACCCATCCCAGGGCCATAGGTGGCAGTTTCCAGCAGGTGCTGAGTTGGGGTGCTGGAGGGTCTCCTGCCAATGACCTCCCCCATCCTTGGCGAGGCAAGCTGCATGGAAATGGGCGGGTGCTGCAGGGCGCTGGGGTCTATGTTTTGCAACTGCAGCTGCTGCTGCCGCTGCTGTTGCTGGTAGAGGTCATTGCTCTGGCTGAAGCTGTTGGAGCGGGACCGCAGATGTTGATGTGTGCCGACTGTAGTCGTGTGCTGCCGCTGCAGCTCCATCTTGTAGTTGTGAGCTATGCGAGACAACATGCGGGCCTGCCCGAGGTTGGGTGCCACCGAACGCACGTCATTCTCCTCCATCATAGCCAGGAGGCCGGCCGAGTCAAAGCCCTGCTGGAGGAGGGCGCTAATGGTGCTCTCCGAGAGGCCCTCAGCCCGGAGAAGAGCAAGGAAATCCGAATCCATGTTTTTCTTCTGCTGCAGGTGTTGAGCCAGTCCTGTTGAGTTAGTAGTGGCGCCGGCGCTGCCATCGTAATAATCGTAGGCCATTTTCTGTCCGGTTGCTGAGCTGTAAGAGTTGGCACCCTCCTGCCTCATCCGAAGCCCACGGTGATGATTCTCTGGGTTGCCGTCCATAGCCTGGGTGGCTGGATCAACCACCAGGCAGGTGGCTGTGGCTTGCCGGGGGTCCAAGTGACGCCCATTGATGTCATTGTAGACAGAGTGGCCGCTCATAGGGGGTGGTTCGGCCCCGTACCTGGGAATTGCTGTTTCTACTCCGCACCTAGTAAGAGAAGGGTCCCTGCTCCGTATGCGCTGCCTGTCTGATATCATCTTAGAGGCAGCAGATTCCCTGTACACTCGGCTCATCTCGTGAGCCGTTGGTGGGGTGGGGGGAGGCCTGCATTGTCCTTGATCCCAAGTTGGCCGTCCCTCACTGGTTATCCCATAATGTGAAGCTGATCTGCTAAGCATTTGCTGCTCCCCCTTATAAAAGCCTCGAGGATCTTCAGGTGGCTGAACTGCTATTGCAGGGTCATGGTGGTAGTAATCCTGAGGAGCCACGGAGCACCTTCCCGTCATGGCAGTGTCTGCTTGCCTCTTGTAGTAGCTGTTTAGGTCCGGGACTGAGCTCTTCCTCACGGGCCGGTGCTCATGCCTCTCAGGGTAGCCCTGGTAGTCGTTGAAGGAATAGGGTTCCCTCTTGAGCTCCAGTTCGTTCCGCCGTAACTCTGAGGGCAGCTCGTCCCAGCCTCCACCACCGTCTCCCCTGTACGTCAAAGAGTTTCTCCGTCTTGGTGCCCTGGGGTGGTATTGGTAGCTGCTTTCCCCTTCCCAATTCCCCTCATACCATCCAGCAGCGTCCCAGCTCTGAGAGCGCCCGATACTTGTGGATTGCTGACTGGAAACAGGCATTGGAGAGAAAAAGAACACAGCTTTAAAGAGAAAAAAAGAGCAGGGTGTTTTCTTTCAAGTCTTCTGTTACAGTTGCATCAAAAGAAAAGGAGAGAGGAAAAAAATGTGGAAGACTGAGGTATTGTTTCACCTGATCTCCAGGCTTTCACCTTATTATCCAGAGGCGGTGCTATCGAGTATCTCCCTGTTACCAGGCAATCCTTGAATTATTCATTTTCTGGAAATATTAGTAGATGGTGAGAAGGAAACAGAACACCACACATACTCACGCACAACGCAGCTTAAATCCAGCCTTACTACTTCATGATAGTCAGCATGACATGCTCTCTTTTTGTTTGGCTTGAAGCTCGAGGGAAAAAATAAAAAAAGGGGAGGGAAGGGGGTGGGCTGCAACACTTTAATCCCGAGGTTTAGTCTTCCCCATTCTGGGACATTTTACTCACTTGGGCAATTGGTATGAGGGATTACGGGCTAAATAAAACCTTCTTAATTCCTCTGCTCACTGTGACAGCACTTGAACCAGATAAAGCATAACGCTAATGCTGTCACCCATCTGATCTCAAACACCCCTCCCCCTGCTTCCATACAACGCAATTTTACCAATGGCAATTCCATATCGTTGGCTATGAGCTTCAATGGAGTCTATGTTTTAAAAAGGAAGAGGACACATATACAGGAAATTAATAAAAGATTGCACAAGAATTGGTCAGTGTCAGCACATTTTAAATCCACCTTGATTGAAAGCTAATCCACTGAGCAGTGCCGAAAGACATGGTACAAATGTAAGCTGGCACGCTGCAACAAAAGATGTCAAAACACATTTATGTGCACCGTCTGTGCATGGGTTTCATCAGAATGTACCGCTAACAAAGGCAAACCAAAAAGAGGAGTAGACATCTTTTGTTTTTCTTTTCTTTTTTTAACATGTTTTCGGCATCTAAAGTTTAAACCATCCACCATCCCCCGAATAAACTTTCTCAGAAAAGATTCGGCCTGCCTGCTGTTATCTGAACACTGTACCCAAATCCTTTCATTATCTCTGAAAGGGAAATTACTCAAATGTAATCTGGAATTTACAGCTTTAAAACCTGTGTGTGGGTCATAGAACGGGGAAATAAGAGAGCTAGACAGATCCAAGTACTCTTCTAGAACAGTGCTGGACCCACTGTACAGCCCTAGCAAATGTCAGCAAAGTGCTATACTGTGACAGTATAAGGACCTGATTTCAGAACTACCCTTTTTGAGGTATATTATTGCCATGACCAGTTGCCAACAATCAGGTCCCTGTTAAATATAGTCTGAACTGACTGCACTTATCACAGCATGAGTAAGACTCCACTGAGGAGAAGGAATCTATGAAAAAGACTTAGTAGTTTTTGTTGACTCAAAAATGTCTTCATCTAGACAATGTGGGGAAGCTATAAAAAAGGCTAACAAGATGCTCGGATACATTGTGAAAAGTGTTGAATTTAAATCAAGGGAAGTAATGTTAAAACTGTACAATGCATTAGTAAGAACTCATCTTGAATATTGTGTGCAGTTCTGGTCACCTCGCTATAAAAAAGATATTGCTGCTCTAGAAAGAGTGCAAAGAAGAGCGACCAGAATTATTCCGGGTTTAAAAGGCATGTCATATGCAGACAGGCTAAAAGAATTTAATCTGTTCAGTCTTGAACAAAGAAGACTACGTGGAGACCTAATTCAAGCATTCAAAATACTAAAAGTTTTTGACAATGTCGACCCAAGGGACTTTTTCGACCTGAAAAAAGAAACAAGGACCAGGGGTCACAAATGGAGATTAGACAAAGGGGCATTCAGAACAGAAAATAAGAGGCACATTTTACACAGAGAATTGTGAGGGTCTGGAATCAACTCCCCAGTAATGTTGTTGAAGCTGACACCCTGGGATCCTTCAAGAAGCTGCTTGATGATCAATAAGCTACTAACAACCAAACGAGCAAGATGGGCCGAATGGCCTCCTCTCGTTTGTAACCTTTCTTATGTTCTTATGTTCTTATGAGTCTGTAGGTTTATGATTAGGAGTTATTCACACAGCTACAGGGGGAGACCCATTATATAAGAGGGGGCCAATTGTACTATATAGCACAGTGCTTGACGATATAGGTGCCAGGGGATTGCAAGAGAGAGATCATTGGTTCAATCCGGCTGGCCAATAGTGTTCACTTAACAGTCACTAGTGTCATGATGTGGAAGCTCCATCCAATTAGGTCAAATACTGTAGTGCACGCATTATTATCATTAGATTCCGTCTTGGTGCTGTGTGTATTATTATGTTGGGTTGAGTTATTAAGCCTTCTGCTCAATTAAATATCATATATCACTCACTGTCATATGAAACAAGGGTACATAGCATAATTACTAATGAGTAAATATAACCACTTCCAACAGAGCAACCTCATTCTTTAAATATATAATGCAAAAAAAATGGGCTAGAATGAAATTACAGGAAAAAATATTAATATTTCACTGGATTCTCTTTATTAACTCTCTATGATGTCACAGAACCCCTTAACAGCGTGGGACAGGTAATAAGGCAGTATGGTCATAGTGCAGATAATGCCATTTCTAGAAAGATTACCTTTATCCTTAGGTAAATCATAAAAAACAGTGCTGAAGACATATACTAAAATGT
Source organism: Polyodon spathula (assembly GCF_017654505.1). Lineage (NCBI taxonomy): Eukaryota > Metazoa > Chordata > Actinopteri > Acipenseriformes > Polyodontidae > Polyodon > Polyodon spathula. The sequence goes on along the minus strand of NC_054546.1, from coordinate 5,629,953 downwards.
TACAACTAGTTGTAATACTTATAGTTTAATTGTATGATAAATGATAAAGTATTATCCTGCTATATCTGTTTCTTTTTTCTTTTTGGCTGAAATCTGTCCATGGAAACAACTGTAAACCCGAGTAGCTTAACTGATTAACTCTAGCTGATCGCTTTGCGAAAAAGTTAGTCATAGTGTATATATATATATATATATATATATATATATATATATATATATTATATATATATATATATAATACTATATATATATATATATATATATATAATATATTATATATATATATATATATATAGATATATATATAGTATACACATATACATACATAATACATATATATAAAATTTCTTTTTTTTTTTAATCAAAATTTGAAAACAGTTGAAATTAAAAAAAAAAAAAAAAAACATCACTACAACAAAATCCTTCAAGGAACATTGTTTTTAAGAAGTAGAAAAATATGAACAAAAACAAAGAAAGAGAATGGATGTGATCCGCAGGGTGGTCTTTGAGTTCCCCTGTTTGCAGGAAGATTACCGCTTTACGAATTACGCAACACTGTCTTCTTTTCCTTCAGTACTTGTATTAAACTCGAAATGTGTCACAGGATCTCCAGAAGGAATAGAGTGGGGCACAGATGGCTATAAAGACTGCCCACCCCAGGATTAGAGCAGATATATAATCAGGGGACTGGGCAGGAACTCTGAGCCAAAAGAATGACACATGTGGGCTGGCAGCATCTGAAAGCACTTACACCCTGGAACAACGCCACAGATTATATTGTATTATATTAATCATCTAAAACCATGAATGCCGCTGGATTAGACTTTCATCTAAATGTGATAAAGTTAAGTAATGTGTTCTTATATTACATTCCGACTTGCATTATTATACCTGTGCTGAGCTGTGCTGTGCTGTGCTGCACTGCGATGTGGTGTGCGGTGCTGTGCTGCTTTGCGCTGTGCTGTGCTGTGCTGTGCTATATTGCGCTGTGTAGTGTTGTGCTGTGCTGTGCTGTGTTGCACTGTGCTGTGCTGCACTGTGCTGTGCTGTGCTGTGCTGTCCTACCTCATTTTTAGTTTTGTGTCAGGGTCTCTGTTTCCTACCTGATGGTCCTGAACCTCACTCTGAAGCTAAAAGAAGTCAGCTGTGAAGATTTTATTTGTTTATTCATTCACACTGAATAGATTTGGTTTGCTCTGCCGTGGACATGCCTGTCAAGAATTCTGGTAAGCCAGAGTGACGCAGTGGACAAAGATCTCAATAACCCCAACAGGAACAAAAACAAAGACACCACAAAATACAGACATGGAAATAATAATAACTTGTTTGGTCTGGAAACTCTTTTTAGATTTAATGTTAAATGATATTCTATGGTTTAGATATTTTTTGTAATACTGTAAATGTTTCTACTTTTTGTGTTTCTATACAGTATACGGGTAACACAACGGCACCACTGTTGACTGTTTGTGTTGTCAGCACCCATTTGTGACTGAGGTTTTGTCATCAATGGGCGAATAAATAAATAAATAAAAAAATGGACATCTCCATCATCATTATTATTAGCAATAATAATAATAATAATAATAATAATAATAATAATAATAATATGTTTAAAAGTGCATTATTTTGGGTAACCCTTTGAGGAGGCGTTTTGCTCTCATGAAGCTAACCCTTTTGGAGGAAGTACTGTTTCAGTCTTATCACAAGCCCACCCCCCACACCCCCTCCAGCGGGAAACCAAATCTCCATTGTGGTGGCTGGGTATACACAGGGCTACAGAAAGAGCATGCTGTCTGATTCCAGGACATGTCGCAGCCTGGGACTTGGCAAGCAATGCACACACAAAGCAGATCATGCCATTTAAATAGTGACGGCTAAACACATTTTTTGGCCATTAAACTTTCATTAGACTTAATAAATTAGTCCGTTTGACAAGGAACTTGAAAATTCAAGTCAATTACAGTTATTGTACAGTATATTAAAGTTTTAACAAGCCCCCAGGCTAAGTTTTACAAGTATCTGGGGAGAACTTCACATGCTGCTAATACATGGTTATAATTTCCTGAAACTCCACATCTGTAGACAGGATTTGAGGGACACTGCTTTTAAAAACAGCCAGAAATGCAAACAGATTCAAATTATCCCTGGCTTATACAATTAGGATCTGACTAGTGGTTAGTACAGCAGAGGCACGGCCCAAAAGCAAAGAAATACAGGAATGTGTCAGCTGCTTTCCAGATTTTACTATGTACCTACAGTACCCTAAAACCTGACAAAGGAGAAAAAGCGTTCATGTGTATAGCATCATTCCTAAACCCTTTACCTGAGCGGGCTATGAAATAGGGACTAATCCTGTGCTTGGCTAAAGGAATAATCAGCTTTCTTTTAATACTGCAGTGTGCAGACTGCCAAGACTTTGGATGTCTATCTGTCTCCCAGTGTTGGGGTAGCCTAGGGGTGTGCAAGCCTCAGCCATGACGAGATATTTGCTGTGTTACTGGCCATGCAGAGTAAGTAAACGCCTCGTAAAACTCCCCAGAAATGCTAAACAGATAAAGAAATATAAATGATTATACACGATTTCAAAACTATTTGGCTATTGGTCAAGCATTTTCAGCTTCAATCTGGTCATTGTTAGCGGTTTTTGTTCAGCTTTTGCTGACTTTAAAAGCTGTCACCGAGAGATTGCCAGAAGACACTCGACCAAAATCTTTGCACAATACAAGGCTGAACCTTGTCTGAATTTTACGACGTCTCATACTAAAAAAAACGCAAAACCATTTTCCCCCTTAAAAATAGAAAATTAAAGCCCAACATTTCTGCGGGCGCTTTGATGAAATAAAAGCAGCGCTTAATAAAACTACGTAATTCTCCACTCCCAAGATCTGGCATGATCCAATAGTTGGTAGCCCAGCTAGCTAGAAAAGCAGGATTTAATCAACGTTATAATCTGGCAGTGTGAAATATTTGCGCGATGGAAGTTTCCATCTTCATTTAGTTTTTTTCTCATGGAAGATTTCATACAAAAATGTGATCCAGAGTGTGATCATTGCAAAGGTACTTTACAGTACACAAGGTACAACAAAACTCTACAGCAGACAGCTGAAAGCAGATACCCCAAAGAACAAACTATGTAATTTAGTGTAGACCAGAAACCTTGACAGAAATACTAAAAATAAAAGTTGCACAGTATGGTATGTTTTAGCTTGTACCAGTTTTGTAAATTTCAATAAATTGTTTCAAAAGGGTACAAAACACACATTGTAAACACTGTGCTTGAACTCAACTAAGTTTGTTCAGTATCAGCTGTTTCTAGAGAAACCCCATTAAACCCAAATACGCCCTTGTGATGTTGTGTATTGATGCAATGCTTTGATGTTGCAATTATAATGAGTCAATCCAGACACACAAATAGGACCTCTAAAAGCAATGTAGAAATTAAACCAGTCACACAGCTGGCCATAAGACAAAATAAAAATAATAATAATAAAAAAAAATGACAGCTGCATAATGAAATCCAGCGCTCGTTAACGTGTCCCCTTAATTACATGCCTTCTGTTTGATTCCAGTTAAAAACGCACAGCTAAGACAGATCTGATAGGAAACATCAACCCAAAGGGGTTGGCTTTCAAAAAACCCAGCCCCCTCCTCTCGGCTGCATGATTTTTCCTCTTCTGTTAACTTCTCATTAAAGTGGCTATTTAGAGTGAGAGCGTAGCGGTACACAATGCTCACAGGGATCAAATAAATACAATACAAGCCCCTGGAAGAAAAGGACTGGCATGTATCCTCATGTGTTTACCAGATGACTAGGGGGAAAACTTCACATGCTTTAAAGCCGCAGAGCTGAATACTCATACACTTTCAGCCCCCCCCCCCGTAACATACATTTTGATTATTCTCTGCAGTTTGCCAGTAATTACGTTTTCACATTTATAAACTACAGCTGCGCCAACGTGAAGCACTGGCAGGAAAGCCATGCTGTAAAAAGCGAGCCTGTCTTGAATGTGGTGGGCGGGGTGGGGCATGTCTTTTCGGACCCAACAGCCTACTAAAATCAATCCGCAGGTGGCCTTCTCTCTTGGCCATCAATTCTGAAATGGAACAAGATTGCCTAGCATCATTCCAGCACAATTAACAATCTTTTCTCAGCTCTGCCTTCACCGTTTGGCACAGCTTACCCTTACCCTTACATTCTCACCCACTTTCTGAAAACGGTGTAAATTCAAAAGCACTTGGAGGCTTAGTTCCAGGAATCTGAGCGTATAATTGCTATTTTGAGAATGGATAAGCATCAGCTGTGCTTGGTTGCTCTTTACCCCATTTTAGATGGCCAGTAAAGTGCAGGTGGGCTTGTTCAGAGTAGGGTGGGGGGCTGGCTGTGCCACCGTCTGATGTTGCTAGAAATCCATGCACTGCCAACCTATCCATTTCCATCATGCTAATATTCGTAGGCGGACACTGGATGCACCATTAGGGAGCACAGTGTGGCCAACTGTTTTGTAGCAGCCTTCATATTTCACTGCATATGGACAGTCTTTGTGAACTAAAACACTGTAGTATTTGAGTACTGCGGGAACTGACTATTAAGTAGATAAACAAAATAAATTTAAGGCATTACAGCTATCTTAAATGTAATAAGCTACTCACGGATTGAAGTGTCTGTACCAAATTCACTGACGGAAATGACAAAGATGAGCATGAAAAAGCCGTTTTTCAGATTTTTGTTTTCAGGTTGTAAGTATGTACCACATTGTGCCAAGGCATAGTACCAGTAATATAAACCCCCTAATCTGAGATTGCAATTTAGTTTTGTACATTTGAACTGTGTGTCAATGTGCTATTCAGTGCTGACTCACACATCTGATTATAAAAACCTCACAAAACATCAGCGTGAATTGCATTAGTGACATCTAAATTAGAGCAGCATTCAGGTGTTTACAAAGATGCATCTATTAAAAAACAAAAAAATGCGATGTGTGAAATCCTGCCTTACCTTCGCAAATTCTGTCGAGCCGCTGCCGTTTGACTTTGTGTTTGTCCATCAGAGCCATGCTCAGGTCGCAGGGGCTCTCTCCTCCTTTAGATAGGCAAAGCTGATCTTCAGGAACCTAATAAACTGCCCAGGATTCTCCAGAGAGCATAACGTCAGCAGAACACCTACAAAAAGAACAGAGCGAACCCTTGAAATGGCACTGGACACTGACTCAAACATTTCACTGTAGATAAAAGGGCATTGTACGGTAGACAACTGCTCAGCAGTCTTACACAGATCTATCGTGAAAAAGATTTTTTTTAGCACAAAATGTTTCAAAATCTCTTAAGCAGAACCTGAGATTCCATAACAATGTAATATTGGTTACTATATTTGTAATGTAATATTGGTTAATATAGGCCACCAACGTGACTAATGGCAATTGCCTTTCATTTTTATATTCATAGTGTACTAATTGCACTAGGATGCATGCACCAGCCCTTAAAAAAAAAATCTAGCTCTTCTTATTTGTCAGATATGGATGACTTACATGTTTAAAACAAAAAATGCATTTTAATTGAGTAACTCAATACAGATGTTAAAAATTCAATCCAACAATTTAGCATGCGATGTGTCACACCTTCTATATAAAATCCTAGCACAGGTTTACAGCAAGTAGATGTATTCAATGGTGTAAGCAACAGTTACTTCACTGAAACTTTATAGAAAGGACCCTTAATTGACTAATTGAACAAAAGTCGTCTCATTAATTTCAATGCTCAATTTCCAATAAAAAATGCAATTTTTACAGCTATTAAATTAAGAAATACCAGCAATGACAAATTTGCCAACAAGATGATAACTCCTTATCTAGTAACATATTAACTAGTGGATATAATATTGTACGCCCACTGTACAGAAATTACCAGTTTTATCTTTGGATCTATTTGTCAGTTTGAAATAACACACACAATTTTTTGCGTAAATTGCATTTGATTACATTTTGTTCTCACATACTATTAATGTTATAATAGTGGTAATACTAATTCATAACTAACATATCAGCAAACACTTAATGGAGGTGACCTATGATGGCTCAAACCATACATTTGGAAACGCCTATTATAGAATATATACATTTTGTTATAAATATACCTCTAAAAATCTGCACTGCCGCAGCTATTTTACAAAGGACATATCCAGAGAAATAAAAAATATTGTTGTATAGTGTTTGTGTGTGTGTGTGTGTGTGTGTGTGTGTGTGTGTGTGTGTGTGTGTGAGTGAGCGAGTGAGTGAGAGAAGTGGTGTATTCTTACACAGAGATTTTCACTTTATTGTGCACAATTTCAAAATTGTATTAAAAGATCTGCTAGGGTCACATTTTGACACAAGATAGGAACGTATTTACTCCTGCAAAATTATTTTATATATTACACATTGTGTCCAGATTTAGCTAATAATATATTAATAATGTGTGTGACATACAGCAATAGCAGTTTAAATCCAACACAGTAGTAATTCCCAGACTTTCAACATGTTTAAGTTTATGAGTTTACAGAACTAAGCATGTTTTCTATTTTACTGCTTGAAGGTTAAATCACTATGGAATTAGACTACACTAATTTGACTACAGATATTCCCAAGAACACTATTTGTGTCTTAATTTTATTATGCATGCGAAAAAATTGCCATTGGCAGACAGTGATAGTTACAAGGTAAATGCTCTACGCTTTTGGTATTCCAGTGATGCTCTGTGAGTCTACATAATGGCACGCTGTAGTGTTTTTAAACAGCTGTATTCTCCAAACTGACATTCATTTAAAGTTAAAAGGTAAAGACAAGCTCCCTTTTTAAGGGAAGGGTACAATAAAATGTTAATGACAAAAGTTTTCTCTTATTTTTGTTGATCTTTTCTTTTTGTACATTTTACACACAGGTCTATGCTTGGAAGCAAAACACAAACAATAAAAAAAGAACAACAATACACAAACAGGCAGCATGTCATACAGCAAACAATACAACAGACATTCATTACAACCCTGTCGTGTTAGAATTGTATGGTGTAATTATTAATTTTGGCCATTAGAGGGCACCAAGAACTACTCAGCTAGCAGCAGCTGCTGTTCCTGTAGTGTAACTCAAGACCAGCAGCAGCTGTGTACCATTCTTCTTGTACAGGAGCATAAAGGCTTTTCAGGGCAGTGAATAGTATGGGGTATCATGTGGAATCATAAAAAGGGCACAACCCTTTTGTAAGGGTATGGATAAGATAAATGCCCTGCTGATGACTGACAAATTAGCTGGGACTATCCCAAGGGGTCACTAAAGTGATGTAAACAGTTATTACTAAATCAATGAGAACTCAGCTCTTGTTTCACCTACACACACAATGAAGCTGAGAACACAATGCTACTGTCATGAGTGATGCACTCTACCTACAATATACAACATCATTGTACATTTACAATGTGTTCATGGACAGTGGCATTGCACAGACATTATCTAGGGGACAGCATAGCGCATATATATATATATATATATATATATATATATATATATATATATATATATATATATATATATATATATATATATATATATAAATGGCATTGTTTTTTACCAAGCATAGCTTACAGTACAACACATTCATTATGTCTACATTTACGGCTGATGGAGTGTAAATTTAGACTGCCTAAATCTGCAGGGGCTGTGAAATAACTTCCCAGACTCTATTTACAGGATGTTATCTTGTTCATTCAGGGATGACTGAAGTTTCAGTTTTGCTTAGTAACATTCTATGTTACCGGAACGACTACAATGTGTTTCTGAATCAAACGACCGCCCTTTCTGTTAGAGAAGTTCACCCCCAGGGTGTGTTCCAGTAAGAAACTTGACACAGAAACACCTGACTGCAGCCAGCCCTGAAAAACAATCTGGAGGGTATATTCTGCCCCAGTTCTATAACCCCAGTGACATTTCAGGTTGAACCCGTTTCCTCCTGTATTTCATACAACAGTAACCAAACAGACAAGTGCATGTTGCTACCCTTTGACATTGGGGTCTATTCAATTAATCTAAACGATGGCAAACCGAAATACCATCACTGCATTAATAACTAAACAGGACCTTTCTATTAATTTTTTTATTATTTTTTTTACATATTTCTGCAGACCACCGGGAAAACGTGAATGCGTTGCTAGAAGTTTGACTTTCATAAAGTTGGTTCTCAGATTAAACTGGCAGTATTTTGTTTAGATCCACTTTATTTAAACTGGATGCCTCCAGTTAGCAGCCTGCCTTCCTCTCACACCCTGGCACATCTTGGGCCCTTTTCCAGGAGCTAGGGTCCCCCTGTATGACTCATGCTGGGTTTCATGGTGTTATCCACCACCATTAATTAATTGCATGTTTCCGTCTAGGTACTTCGGTGTGTGCACATATACATAAATCTGAAAGTCTGAAGTGATTTACAACCGCGACCCTGCTGCAGTTTTTTAAATATCTACCCTCTTTTTTTTTTTTTTTTTCAGATGAGCAGAATAGCCAGTTTGCAAAAAAAATAAAAATAAAAAAAAATTATTCTGGTTATCTAGATGTCACAGCAGCTCAATACACTTAGTGCCCTGGCGCCTTGACTCTCCACATTAGCAGATTGTCAGCTTGAATCCCAGACCTCGCTGTTCAGACGTGTGGGATTTACACTTAGCCTCAATATGCAATGAACTTCCTCCTGCCTCTAACCAGACTGGTACCTGAGCTCATGGCTGGAATCTCAGGTAAGGCTGAAGAGGGCTCCTTTCTGCCCTGGCTAAACTGTATTTCCAAGCTTCATAAACTGCATTTAATCCACTGGCATCTCAAGTGGGAATGCAATGACATTGAAAAGCTACTTAAAAATTAACCCATATTCTAGGTAGGTGTTCCATTTACTGACACTAGATAACAAGAGGATTTATCCCAAATTGTATTCAATAAATGAAAAACCTGAACAAAACTGAATTACCACCCAGTGGTTGTTTTAGCAGTTGACTTAATTTGACATCTTCAAGCTCTGCTGTGGAGCTCAGGAAGCAGAAACTCAAAACACACCCAACATGTTGCTTTTGTGGTGCTGATAACATTTTACACCTTGAGAGGTGATATTTCCAACAATAACTTAAAACTAACAAAACTTCTTCTCTGCCCCTGAGCCAGAATGCCACCTTCAGAACGCATCTGTGTGTGGAGAGCCCCAATGAATGAATTTGCAATTAAACTGATTTCAGTGTACTTGATACATCACTGCGACGGTTAACAGTAATCCTTTCTGACTGTCCTGGATCTCTGTAACTTGTGACTTGCTATTAGAATTTAGACTCTGGCAACATTCCACAAGCATGCAAAGCTCTAACAGAAAAAAAAGAATTCAAATCCTTCGATGTCTGTAAAATCCTGAACCCTATCCTTGTTTACTCACTGATCACCTGTAGAACCGAGCCCTGGACGAAAGAGCTCTGCCAGTTCCTCTTTCACACCACCACACTCCCAAATTTACTTAGCAGAGTCACTACAAATAATAATCCTCTCCTCTCTAACAGCAACTGGCACTGGCAATTGTCAACCACTCTCCAAACAGTTCATAAATCACACGGATGCTCAGACAGACATCCTGCAAACACGTGAAAAAATATTCAGCTTGCCAGAAAACACTGACAAATTCGACATGATTGAGATTATTATTAAGGAAACAGGGGGTTTAGGGAATAGAGAATGTATCTCCTCTGCCTGAAGTATTCCCCCAGCGTTTACCCTTTATGTAGCAACTGACAAACTATTGTCCCCTTTCAGTTTATCCCATAATAAGTGTTGTGTTATATTGTTTGGCCACCTGGTGGCAATATGTGCTAAGGTAAAATGAATGATTAATGAAAACCCAGATTTGCAAAAAAAATTAAAATCACTGGGAAACTGCAAAACGACTGTAAACAATTAGACAGACATCAGTCGCGTTTTACCATCCTTGTATTAAGAATAAAATCAATCCCAGTTACATATATGTAACAAATTAATCCACTTACCCGTCACACTCGACTTCCGACTCCATCACCAGTTTTCTGATACAAAGCCCATCTCTTCAATGTTACAATGTACTTGTTTAACTGTCACAGCCTGCACTTTTTTTTTTTTTTTTTTTGGCATGGCAAATCAGTCTGTGTTTATTGTGCACTGTAGTTACACAGCGCTTTCTCCAAAAACAAAGCCAACGAGACAAGACATGGCAATGAGAAAGTTAATCATTAAACAGTTTGAGATACTGTGAAGCATTTTTTTTTTTTTTTTAAAGTGACCTTTAGTTGTTTTTGTGCATTGTCATTTGAAAGTGAACTGTGACATTAGGGCCTTATCGAACACTATATTCTACAATTTTGAATACTGACTTTGGATACGGTTTTAATTCTGGAGACTGTGTTGTTGTAATTTTTTTTATCATTTGCTTTATTGTATTGTGTTTACGTTTTAAGCAGATCTGTGCATGGGTAACATTTTGACTTCATTTTGTTGTTGGGTTGTTAATAGGGAATTATACATACTGCTACAATACGTACAAGATTTAAAGTATGTACTTGTGACAAAGTGGCTGAGTGGATGCAGGTGCAGGGCGATGCAGTGCGGTAATGAAGCAGACAGAGATTAAATCCAGTTTGGAAAAGGTTTTTTTTTTATTTTGTATTTCCAGGTCTGGTGACCAGTTACAATAATAACAAAACAATAACAGGTTTTGCAAAGCCAAACAATAATTAACTACACGTATCTGCCCCACAATTATACGTACACAGTCACCAGTCCTGGGTGAGTGCAGTAGTGCTCATGGTGAGTGATATAGTTTATTGCTTTGTGACAATAACCTCTCCAATCTGCGGCTGCCACGTCGTTTCCATTCCGGGACAATACCATCTTGCAGCGGAGTCTCGCCTTCTTCCAGACTGTCCGACTTCCCGACCAGGGGAAAGAACTGTCAGACCAGATTGTCCAAAGAACTCTGTCCTCGCTGCTTAGCACCCTCACAGGTCGGGAGGGAGATTTACAACCAACACTCATTGTATTTCTGTCACAGTACCGTATTACATTCCATGTGTCTAGTCGTCTCTTTTAGCAAGTGATATTTTCAGAATCATATCATTCTAAATTAAAATACTACTTCTGTTGAAAAATATAGTACTGTACCAACAAAACCAACTATAGTACAACTAAATGGCAGTCTGCTGATTTTAAAACAGTCCTTTCAGCTATGTATTTTTGACATTGTATCTTTTTTGTGTTCCCTGAAGGACAAGTTTTTGTCTTTTACTGCTGTTATTCCCCCAACTCTTGCGCTTACAAATTTCAATGAAAGAATCAATGTCTCCCTGTACAGATCCTCAAACACAAGTCATATTTTTTTGTTTGTATAAAATGTGTGTGTGAGCAGGGGAGGGGGTTGTTTGGGTGGTAGGGGGCTGGTTACAGTGTGCTCACCTACATACACGTCAAATCAGATGAAATAATCAGATATGCATCACACTCCTTTAACCATCACTAAAGTCAAAATTTTATAGGGTCTGACATGCGAGTGATGACTGTATATGTGTATAGGGCAGCTGGCTCAATATATAAACCGTATTGAGAATTACACCTTTCATGTTGATTACAGATCAAGACAGTACACACCTTTGCTTTAATTGCAAAGCTATTTTTTTGGCCTTTGCACCAATTTGCAATTGCTTTTCATACAGAGCACTTTGCTTACACCTTTCTTTCAGATACCAACAGTCTGTATAACTGAAAATCCATATTATCAGTGCAGTATCTCTCGAGAGAGTCATAAGGGCTCGATATTTAATCCACTGCTTTCTACCGCATACAAAGTGTCCTGTAAAGTTCAGAATAGTCTTGAGAGGACTGAAATGACCCAATCAAAAGTTCATACCAGAACCATTAAAAAAAAAAGAAAATTCCCACATACTGTACCAAAGTACAGTAATAGGCGGAAATGTTACTATTTCAATTATTTATACCACTACTCCCATAGCCTCCCACTCTCTGTGACTGACAAAACAATAGAGGCGTTTTCAGTTTTACTGCTGAAATAAATCTTTCACCACTGGATGAAAACAAGGAGCGTCCGTAGGGAAAAACAGGAAGCACTAGGTAGAGAATGCGACAGCTAAAAATAATAAACTACACTTTTATTTGTTTGGGAACTCGGATATGTGATGGAAGACCACGGGATGTGAAACTGGGAAAGGAGGTCTTCGGGATGCTTTCCCACTGTTTCACAAGCAGCCTCTGGACTCCACAGGAGCAGGAAAGAGAAGCTATAGGAATTGAATATATCCAGGCCATCAGGGTCATTACCTCCCTCTGTCTTCCATTATTAGATATTCTTAAACTGGGGGAGACCTATTGAGGGGGTTCAGGGGTGATTTATTAAAAAAGAAAAAAAAAAACAGTGCATGTACTGCAATGACCACATTGCTGCAGTTCTGGTTTAACATCGCTTGGTAATTTAGTATGCCAATATAATAGTATAATAGTGTTTTACTCTGGAACAACCCTTAGGCTCCATTTCCACTTGCTTTATACATGGGTGCGCCAAACAAATTCGGTGCCCTTCAGTTTGTTTGAATGCAGGCCAATGTGAAAGTGAAACAGCAAAACAAACTTCCAAACTTATTTTGCACGGAGGCATGATGTGAATTCAAAAGGAAATTCAATTCATTTATTTATTTTCAGAGTTTGTTTCTAAATGAAATGATAAGACATATAGTTGATACATCAGCACACTGCTGCTCATGGTACTGCAATGGGCCACCATTGTAGATTTCCCAGCCTAGGAATGCCTGACACTGACAGCTGCATTTGCCAGGGGCTGGCAATTATACAGTGATAAGTAAAGCTGCTTGCCTTGCTTGTCACGAGAGGTGCAGGACAAATGCCAACAAGAGCAGTATTCCAAGCACTTTCATCTTCCCATCAGAAGAGATCCAAACCGCTGTGCACCTTTAGTGCTTGCTGACACTCTATACTCTCAGTGCTGGAGTTGATGAATGCAGTGTTGTGTTGTGTGCTCGTCTCATCTTTTGGCACACAGACAAAAAAAAAAAAAAAAATCGAGAGATTAAAAAAAAAAAAAAGATTATCCAGTGCATGTTTAAAAATACTGCGACATTTTATTATACTAGCTTAGCCTCGTCTCCCCCTAAGTTGTATTTAATTCTGGGTGGGAGACTTCTTTAATGCATGACAGCTGTGAGGTATCTGGCCTGGTTTTGTTATTAACCAAGTCACACAGTTCTCACCTTCATTGTTAACCCCCGCTGGATTTGGCTGCAAATATAATGCTAAACCAGTTCTGAGGAAAACAAAATCCCGCTGAGTGCGGGAGAGCCATACACTGTCTGGAGCTGTGACCTGGAGCTGATCGGCCACTTCCTGAGCACTCTCACAGGAACCAATGTTATAAAATGTGTTATTATCCTTGTCTAAATAAAAGGTGGTTACAAGGCCTCTCCTGGCCTTGGCAGAGTATCCCATCCAGTCAAATGCAGTTTGTATTCCAGTTTATGTTGACAGGGGGCCAAGAAAAACACTGGGTTGATAAAGTCCAGAAGTGAATTGTGTGGAGCAGCGGAAGAGCTAAAAAAAAAAAAAAAACAAAAAACAAAAAAAAAACAAACACACAAAAAAGGCATTGTGAAAGGCTGGGATTGAAAAAAAAAAAAAAAAAAAACAGCAAACAGACTACCTTAATCAATTACACCAAAGTTATAGGCTAGCAAAACAGAGGATACTCAAATTTCTCTATTGAATATTAGAGCCACAACTGTGTTGCCTTGTCCTGTATGAGTTCCTTGTTGGCTGTCAGCCATGTAGGACAACCTTCCAATGTTTTTTTTATTCAAAATTGTAGTTTTATTGAAATACATCGGTGGTCAGATCCAGCACGGCTAGATTAGCTGCAGATGCGGCGTGAGAGATTATGGAGAGTTGCAGCTCTTGTGTGTAATTCGGTTAGTCTTTAATTAAATAGATTATTTTTTTTAAATAGATTTTTTTTTTTTTACCAGTGCTCAATTACTGTCACATCGTCACAAAATAGTAAAATAATGACTAAGAAAGCAGCTATTTACTTTTTGTGTTCCATCCATCAATCCATTGTATTCAATCCTAGAATGTTTGGCATTTGTGCTGCTAAACATTCTAGGATTAAAAAAATAAATAAAAATGTAAACATTGAGCAGCTCCTATAGAAATGTAGACCTTCATTGTGTCAAAAGCACCGTGTTTTGATGAGCTAGTTGTTTCTAAAGATAAATGCACAGAACAGCAGTAAGAGACACACTTCTACTTCTGCTATAAGAAACAATCAAACAAAGGCATGTGGCCACTATCTTCTCCACTATGAATGTGTTTATTCATAGCAAAAAGTATGCAGGTTAAGCACACTCAAACGCACCATTAGACTGAAAGTGAACTTACGGAGTACATAGGAGTACAAAAACAGACAGACGGACAGACAGCATGGAAACGACAGCTTGGCGAGCGCGTAACAGCTGGCAGCACACCTGCTTCTGACTTCACTGCGCTTAATTGTTGAACATCTTTTATTGAACCAGAGTAGTTTTCCTTTGTGGTTTGATACGGCCAGTACACACACACTGCGACACCCAGAGGTCTCCCTGCGCATGTTCTCACAGCTGTAGCTCTCAGTCAGCTTGCTTGGGCACTTGTGTTCGTGTACCTTGCTAAGGAAACCCTGTACCTTTAACAGATGTTATTACGGTCTGGACGGCACTTCGGTTCTTTTAATAACACTGTGTAAAAAAATTTTTTTTTTTTTTTTTTGTTCCTGGGTAGTAAGTGTTATTTCCTAATTGCTTATGCCTCAAAAGTATAGAAAATGGCTATTATTCCCCACAAACTTTGCTTTTGTGGTCAGGTAAATACAGCATAATTGTAAATCTCGAAAAACTACTCACTTCTAAATCTTTTGTAGTCATCTTTGTATTACTTTAGTATAAATACATGTTAATTTGGATTCATATGTTGTTTTTTTCTGACTTTATGTGAACAAAAAGACACACATTTGCACATTTTCCCATTGTAAATAGTGATATTTTGAAATATCACTGTCCTGGTCACCAAAGCAAAGTTTGTGGGGAATAATAGCCATTTTCTATACTTTTGAGGCATAAGCAATTAGGAAATAACACTTACTAACCAGGAACAAAAATTGTGTTACATAGTGTAATGAATCTGAAAAATCAACATCAGAAATATAAACTACAGTACAAGTTCAGATTTATATATTCTGCAAGTAACTGTCAGTACAATTTGCCAACCAGTGTCTCTGGTGTAACAGCTGCAGTTTAGGCATTGATGTTTGAGTAGGATAAGCAGAAAACTGAGAAGGATAGTCCTGTGTAGGCAATGCAAAATTCTGTGAGTGAACCATGTCTAATTCTGAAATGAACCTGTCTGTTATTATTATTATTATTATTATTATTATTATTATTATTATTATTATTATTAGTAGCAGTATTTATCCATCAACTATGAAGCTTAACAAATGTTTTTTGTCGCTAACATGCAACCACATACAAACATTTGCAATTACAATAACATTTTACAAGTTTTAAAAATGGAATATTTCTCAATATCCAATGTACTGATACTGGTCAACAATTGTAGCTTTAATACATATATTTACGGTCAAAAGTTGTTAGTGGACCATAAGGGAAAAATTCTTAAAATTGCCACGGCAATGTCTACCTTGAAAAATATGAAGAGCACATTATCTGTTGTGTTGCCAAAAATGGGAAGACAGAAAATGACTGGGAATGTGAACCATATAAATAGACAGACAGAGAGCAACAGGGCATTTAATACAATAAACACTGTGAATAACCCAACCGTTACTTATATTACCTGATCCAACATCACAATCCTTCTTCCAATGTGACAGGACTACTAACGAAGCACTTCCTCATCTTCAGAGTAGTAAAATATGGCCCACGTCCTCCCCATCTTCTCCGCTAATGTCATCACCGCTGTTAGGTTAGCACAGTAAACTCTAAATCAGCAAACTGCCTCTGCTCATCTCAAGGTATAAGACAGCTTTAAATGTGCACCGTTTTCCTCTTACAGTGAAACAAGGTTTAAAATTATAGTCTGCCAACAATCTAAGGATGTTTGAATTAATGGTTAGATAAAACTGCTGATCTCCACCAAAGGAAAAAAAAATAGCAATTCATCACCCCGAGAAAACAGATCAACCTCTGGTGCTGCAGACATGAATTACCTAGTTTATTATTGTATTTTGTACTTACGACAGCTTTATTGATAATACTGGTTCATAAACTGATTAGCACCGGATACACGTCTGAAATGCACCAAAGCAATAAATAAAGTGCTAAACTTACACCCGGTTTACACAAAGCCTATTTGTTTTTTGTTAATTCTCACCCTTCTGAGTTTTATGCAATACGTTTCACTTTCTGTTAAATATTTCTAAGCACTGGGAATTCATCTCTCTACAGTTTACAGCTGATATGAATAGCTGGCAAAGTAAAATACAAAGACTTAAGCTGCAGTCCCATGAAGTCCCAGCAGGTGGCATACCATGTCAACCATTTTTGTACAACAGCGCCACCTTATGGACTAAAAAGACTTTTGACGAGTGGCCATGGCTTCCATTTTCAGTCATTACTAATGACTTCTAAATATGGCTGAATTTTTAATTTCTAAACGTCAGAAGCAACCATTTACTTAAACAGAGAATTAGTGCAAGTTGATGAAATATATTAACTTTATCCACCAAGACGTCTTTACAGGCAACGACCAATCTCTGCTGCTTTGCTCAACTAGGGAGCCCTAATATCTCCTGCTATTGTAGTTAAAGACAACAGCTACAGGAACACCATATTTGAACTGTGAGAACAGTGGAGTTCATTGCTATTTTAGGAACAGGCTATTGAACTCAGTACATTCCAGAAAAAAAGTTGAGAAACACAATGTTGTGCTTCAGGAAAAAATAAGAAACAAAAGACTGATAACATCTTTCACATACAGTACAGCCTATAGCATATCTACCATTTACTGGAGACCTACATGTACAGGACATACTCAACACCTAATCTTAGTGTCTAATTCTGAATTATTCACCTGCAACCGGACTGGAGTGTCTGAACTGACCAGGTACAGCACTGTGTAGAGAGAGCTCTGAAGTGACAGAACACAGCGGGCTGGAAACTTCACGGTTATTCTACTCCAACCACTCACTTTACATCAGTGTTGTTAATGGGCTATTTTGCTGCTACACTACCCTTCTGTTTCAATACTGTCTTTGAGATGAGGCTGAACGTCATTTTTAACCCAATGCAACCAATCCTAACAAAACTGCTTTATCAGTGCGGCTAGGGTTTAAGTAAGGGTCACATGGAAATGAGTCGGGTACTCGTGGAAAACAGAGGTCAAAATATGACTGAAGGAAACCATCTCCGCTCCCTCTTAAAAATGGTTGAAAAAGCTTTTTTGAGGGACAATAGTTTGAGACATTGGCTTACTTTAATGGCCTCTAAGGTGGTTTAGTTTTGTCCATTTTAAAAAGCTTTGTCTAGTCTTGTTCAGTCATTAAATCAAAATCAGTAATAAAAACCTGGTTTTGTAACTTTAATATGCTCTTAGGCATATTGTGCTACGCATGTCACTGTTTGCATTAATGTTTAAATCCACTTGCATTTCATTATATGTCGATAGTCCATTGTATTGTAATATAAGCTAATACTGAGTGTTCCAATTTGTTAGAAGGTATGTTTCATATAAATTTAGAATTTTAATTAACAAGACACAAAATATTGCAGCTATGCACTCTAGACACATTTTTTCACAAATCTTTTACTAAAGCTTTATATATGTATGTATGTGTGTGTGTGTGTGTGTGTGTGTGTGTGTGTGTGTATATATATATATATATATATATATATATATATATATATATATATATATATATATATATATATATATATATATATATATATATATATATATATATATATATATATAGTTGCATAAGTATTCAACCCCCACACATTAATATTTGGTAGAGCCACCTTTCGCTGCAATAACAGCTTTAAGTCTTTTGGGGTAAGTATGTACCAGCTTTGCACACAGTGTTGGAGTGATTTTGGCCCATTCTTCTTGGCAGATTTGCTCCAGGTTGTTCAGGTTGGTTGGACGACGCTTGTGGACCGCAATTTTCAAATAGTGCCACAGATTCTCAATGGGATTGAGATCAGGACTTTGACTGGGCCACTGTAGGACATTCACCTTTTTGTTCTTGAGCCACTCCAACGTTGCTTTGGCCTTGTTCTTGGGATCATTGTCCTGCTGAAAGGTGAATTTCCTCCCAAGCTTCAGTTTTTTAGCGGACTGAAGCAGATTCTCTTGCAGTATTTTCCTGTATTTTGCTCCATCCATTCTTCCTTCAATTGTAACAAGATGCCCAGTCCCTGCTGATGACAAGCATCCCCACAGCATGATGCTGCCACCACCATACTTCACTGTAGGGATGGTGTGTCTTCAGGCCTGGGCAATGTTAGGTTTGCGCCACACATAGCGCTTTGAGTTTTGGCCAAAAAGCTCTATCTTGGTCTCATCTGACCACAAAAACTTTTCCCACATCGCACCTGGGTCACTCTCTTGCTTTCTGGCAAACTCCAGATGTGCTTTCAGGTGGTACTTTTTGAGTAACGCCTTCTTTCTTGCCACCCTCCCATACAGGCCAGTGTTATGCAGAGCTCTTGATATGGTTGACTGGTGCACCATTACTCCACTCCCAGCCACTGAACTCTATAGCTCCTTCAAAGTGATTGTTGGCCTCTCTATGGCTTCTCTCACAAGTCTCCTTCTTGTTTGAGCGCTGAGTTTTGAGGGACGGCCTTTTCTTGGCAGTGCCTGGATGGTGTGGTGCAACTTCCACTTCCTGATTATTGATCCAGCTGTGCTCACTGGGATATCCAAACACTTGGATATTATTTTGTACCCTTTCCCTAATCTATGCATTTGTATTACTTTACCTCTAACTTCTGTAGAATGCTCTTTGGTCTTCATTTTCCTTCAGATTCACAGCCTTACCATTGATCCTTCAACAGTGGGGTTTTTATCCAGAAAATGTGACAGGAACTTTAATGGTTCACAGGTGGAGGCCAATGGTAAGGTAATTGTGTCCTCGTTAGGGTAATTTCTTTCATTGTTGCAAACTGGGAGCTTCCACAGCAAAAGGGTTGAATACTTATGCAAGCAAGATATTTCAGTTTATTTTTCTTAAAAATATTTCCCAACATAAAACCAATGTCACCTTACAATAATTGATTCTGAGTTTTAGTGTTTAAAAATAAAATATCAAACAGAACGAAATTTCAGTGTACCATTTGTAACTCGGTAATATGAATTGGTCAGGGGTCTGAATATTTTTGCAAGGCACTGTATATACATACATATAGTCTGTACTGATGGATTTTACATGCAGTAAACCTCTCTGGAGTCTTGGTTTTGTAATAATTTTCATGAATATTGCACTTTATTTTATTCATCTAAACCTGCAGGGTTTTTTACATCACAAGCAGACCAGCTCAGTTACTTGTTTAAAAACCTGCTCAGCCAATTGAGTTGTGTTACCATTTCTTTTTGTGTTGCCACATGCCTCCATTATTATTTTTTTCTGTTCAGCTTTACCCTGGAAATGTAATAGTTGAATTACATGTACTGTAGTTGTATTTCTATAATATATAGGTGATTTTTTGGGGTGTGGGGTCATGTCAGCCCCAAGTAAGTCCCAGAAGTCTGAGAACTCCTAATCTCAACTAGCGTTAAATAACTTAGCTTTGTTCCCAGGGCCTAAACCTGTCCTGTATAGTGTATGTATAATCACATCAGCTAAGGCCAGGTGGTGATAACTCGTATTGCAGCAGTGAAACAGCTGTGGATTGGCACAGGGTTGTATTCTTGAGAAAGTGATTTTTTGACTAAAGGAAGATTTCTTTGCGTCTTGGCTTAGTGGTGGTGCCACACTCCTCTGTTTAATGAACCCCACAGGACTCTGAATAGCACAGTGGTGGCCTGTCAGCCACCAGCTGAACAATACAAGTCCATCACTCCTTGTGTCAAAACCTTTTCACAGGGCTTGACAGGGAACGCTTACAGATGATACAGCCTGTGGTCCTTTTTCTTTTCTTTTCTTTTTCAGCTGTGTTGCAAAAATAAATACATTGACATTTATATTTTAAACTCAATGTGTTTAATTGAATCTCGGGGGAAGCTGCTAGCCTTGATACAGTATGCCCAGGTCAGCCGTTCACGGAACTTGCAATAGCTCTGTGGGCGTGTTGCCCTGGGTAACACTATGTTTCATGTATCTGTGTCCAGTGAACACTTCATTTCATATCTGGTTGTTTCTCTTCATTTTCATTTTTTTTTATTTTAACTTGTTTTTATTAGCAGACAAGGTTTTTCCCCCAAACGTTCTTTTATAATAGTGGGTTTGTCAAAATCCATCTGTGTCAATGTTCTGCTACCAACAGGGAGCCACACAATGTTAAGTATTGCACCAGTAACAAAGACACCACAAAAGGTATGTGTCAGGAATTAATTATTTCTCATATGTACAGTATATAATCATGGCTAACCTTAGGTGACTGTGGTGTCTATAGGCTGTTCAGGACCTCGGGGAAACTGTTGCTGCTCATCTTTTTAAATATTAAATTTAAGGAATGACACCGGGACTGGCAGCAAGTCTCAATACATATATAATTTCAGCATGAAAGCAAAATCTAGTTGTGACAAACATTGCTGTACGTCTCTGACACACTTCTGTTACTGCCGCCCCCTGCAGGTGAGATGAAGTAATAAGATACACGCTGTCCAATGAGTCATTCAAAGGGTCTCCTTTTAAACAGTGGAGAAAGAAAGAGAGCGAAAGCTTACAAGGACGAGCATAAAATGCATGAAGTCTGTGCTTGTCCAACTTTACCTGTCGAATCCATGCCAGCGCGCTGTTCGGCTGACACCTGTCAGTGGTGCATCTTTCAAGTCACATGATTCTGTATTAAAGATTCTCAAACTACAACTTTTGATATAACATATAGGGCAGGGGCTGGTTGTATGGAACAGCTTAAGTATTAGGTTTAAGTTTTACGCTTAAGGATACATTTTCTCAAAACTAGGGCACGGACTCTTAAATGTGTTAAGCTACTTCCCGCAACACCCTAAAATCCAGCCCTGAACAGGACAAAAAAATATTCTTTACATATATTTTGGTAAATGTTCCTTTCAAGTCTCTTCAGTACTTTAGGAACTCTAAACCCCACATATTGAAAAATCACTCCTGCAATTACAGTGGAGGAATCTTTGGCGACAAAATTCAAAACACGTTTGTACTCACTTGTATAAACTACAGCTAATACAGCTAATGTGTGTATATATATATATATATATATATATATATATATATATATATATATATATATATATATATATATATATATATATATACCGCCTTTTATCACTAAAATACAGTTAACATATGATGCTATGATATGGCGGGACCCTGAGATCCGGCTAGGACTGAAAGGGTTAAGGTGTTTTATGCATATAACTTTTGTGTGCTTGTCAAATAACCGAACCCTTTGCATTTACTGGCGTCCTATTATTATATGAAGACAGACCATTATGCATTCAAAAATCTTCAAACTCCATTTAAATAAAGATCTGCTCTACAGGCTGAAAGGTAACGTGCTTGAGCCGAGAATAATTAAATCAGCTGCATTTCTCTGACACATTAGTACTTTAAACTGCATTTAGTAATTAAAAAGCACAGTTCATTAGATCACATGTGTTACTGATATCCCATGCAAAAAATACAAAATATAATAAAGGACTCTGAACTATGAGGAGCGCCACTTAATTCAAGTACTCATAAATCGGGTAGTTGAGAAGGGCTTGTCGTCTCGCCACCAGATAAAACTGGGCTGTGGAGTGTATTTATTGTGGTAGAATTGATGAAGCAGGACATTTTTATAGGGAAAACAGAACTCTATGCATCATGAAATATCTCCCTAGCAAGGCTTCTTTAGCCAAATTAACTGGCAATGTAATGGAGAGAGAATAAAAAATTAGACGGGACAGCAAGGATTGCAATTTCCACACCGAAAATTAACAACTGGATGCCTTCCCTGATCCGTAAACCATTACATTGTGCAGCATGAATTATTGGAACGGCAACGGGAATTAACTCGATATATCAAGTGAGTCAAAAACAGTTTAGGAAGCGTGCGGAATTGAAAAAAAAAACAAAACAGCTCAACGTTTCTATCGCCTCTCATTAAACTTAACCACTTATCCCACTCCTGGTGCATAAAGCTGTCATTCTACCATTTCATGTATATTGCCATCGCCCAGTTCACAGCCTAACTATCGCAAGCCCCCGATTCATTATTTTTTTTTTTTTCAGCTTTACCCTGGAAATGTAATGAGATTGAGCCACGTGAATCTGCTGACTCCAGATAATGTGTGATTTTCTAATAACATCAGTGCCAGCCCGGCCTTTATTCCTAATGATAGAGTTATTAAAGTTAGGCTGTTTTGCTTCTAATATTATTAATCATACTAGATTACACAGAGCCTGCTCAACGGCATGAAGGTAAGGGCAAATGGGAGGAGGTGGAGGAAATATCTGCAGTGCTTTAATGATTTGCTGCAATAAATCCATTCTTTTGCTACATGATTGTTTTTTTTTATGATCCCCTGTTCAATTTTCAAGATGGGGCACATTTACAGCTTTCTAACTTTTAAATTCCTTTATTGAAAACATCATAAAAATGTTAGGGAACAGTATAAAAAAAAAACCCCAAAAAACCCCACAAACCTGAAACTGAAGCGGCTTACTTCAGTTTACCTTTATTAGCAGAGACCCGCTCCGATGTTACGTGTTCAATATGGCAGGAACTCTACAGAAGTGGGCTGAGTCGGAGCTGACAGGCTCAGGTCTGCAAGACCTTTATTACCCTTATAAACTATCTGAGACAATTTAATTCACTCCTGTATTGGAGAAGAAGCCGCCAATGTAATCTCTGCAACACAACACAATGACGGCTGCACAAAACACAAGGTTAAGTCTGTTATAAACCTTGTCAAGCACGGTTAATACTGTCTCATTAAAAGGCTCCCACCACGACCACAGAGCACAATCCATTAAAGCCAGTTCAGATCTTTGGAAACCTGGACAAATCTGCATGCGAGGCTCATAGAAAAACCCCATTAAAATCAACAAGACACAACATGTAAGCAGCTGACAAAATACAGGTGGCAGTGAATAAGGATTGAACTCCTTGTTCAAAGAGACAAGCGCCTTCACCAGAGCGGACGTACGCTACGCTTTCATTTATTATTTAAATCAACTTTCTTGCGGATTAAAATAACAAAAAAATCAACACAACCTTTGTGAAAGGTAATGCTTTTTTATTGTTCTATTGCATCTTATTAGCAGGCAACACAGCTCCAGTGGAGCATTTCAAATTAGGAGCAAAAATAAACCTCTTCTGTTGGGACTCATTAAACTGAAGAAAAGAGACTCTGGGAGTATTTATTTACTTACTTCAGTTTCATTTTATTCAGAGAGAGAGAGGATATATGCTCACATGCTAAAGTCATCGTTACCATTATTATGAAAAAAAAAAAAAAAACAGCTTCCATCAAAAACATAATAATTTCTGAGGAATGGGGGTTCAATTCTTGACATAAAACTACAAGAGCACTTACCACTTGAAAATGATAGTTAAAACTAAGTGACCCATATATGAGTATTTAAACTGAATGAAACCCTATGCTCAGATCAGCCACATAAATCAAGATACAAATGTGTTAAAACTGCTTTTACTCTGAGGGAACCTACTAATCTAGTGTATAGTCAAAGCTCTTTCCTCCAGCACAACACTCAATGGACATACAGTACCAACTCAGAAATAAACAACTCCGGCATTTAATATGGGCTTGTGAGTCTCCATTGTTCTTCCTGCTTTAGGATTGTAATTGATGTCACAGTGCAAATAGCATTTTGAAGTAAAGAACTTTGAAAATATGGCCCACTGATTCTTAACAGATGGCAGCATTGCAAAGGGGCTAAATTACTTTTAAGTAATTAACCTGTATACTTCACATGGGTTGTTTTGAGTGTATTCTAAAAAGTCATTAACAAATACAAAATAAAAAAATAAAAAAAACACACAAAACAGAACACCATTATACATTGTTATTTTTTGGTGGGCTCACAAAAGTTGCATTAAAAAAACAAACAAAAAAAACTATATTGACAAATATCCACAGCATCAGAAACTCTCAGAGCTGCTGCCCTGAATCTAACCTGCTTGCCTGACCAGGTCACAGCGGGGGAGCTCACACAGCAGCTCAGGCTCTTGGAAGTGCTCAGTCACACTTGGTTTTCAGCTGATTGTAAAGGGCCTGCAGGGGCCAGTTTTTCAAAACTTTTAATTTGGATCAAAGTGATCTGGATTTTGTAATTCTATATTTGGTCCATTTGTCCAAATAATAAATAATCACAATTACGAAATGCAGTTTTTTGAAGTATGTATGTATGTGAAGGCCTATACGTATGCTTTTTTATTAACCCTATACCACTAAATACATGTTTTCCTTTTTGCTTGCATGGATACGAAACTTAAATAAATATGTAAATATTATATTCTAACACTATCTGGACGTATAACATGTGTTGGCTGTGACAGTTCTAACAAAATATCGCTGTTCTATGATCATTTAAAAGCTAAATCCACCTCCGCAGTTGGATCTCAATAATCCTGGTATTTTGGATCAATGTAATCGTGATCTCCTCTTTAAATTCTGAAAAACTCCACTGCAACATTTAATCGTGATTAAAAGTGCGATTGCATTACCAAAACGAAATCCGGATCACAGCAATCCCGATCGCGTTTCGTTGTTTTGAAAAACCCAATTGCACAATATAATCCAGATCAAACGCGGAAATCCGATTACCAAAGTTTTAAAAAACCGGCCCAGGGGATAATGGAATAATACAAATATTTCAGCAGGGACTGGCATTTGTTATTAGCTACATGTCGTATCATACAGTATTAGGAGGTGGATGTGGAGCGAGATGGATATGAGTCAAACGAGATTAACCCAGCCATCACTGTGTATGCTTTCTACCGGTAAATGTCACAATCTGCTAGAAGCACCTTTTGGTTTTGTAACCATTTGGTATTGATACAGCTTCCAAAATAAAAAGAAAACACTACTTGGATGACAGTAACTTTTTAAAATTTTTAATAGGAGAGGTGGAGAAATTAACGTTTTTAGGGATTTTGATTGGGCACTGTGTTTACCATAATAACTGCGCTCACTGTCAAGTAGTGGACAAACAGTATGTATTAAGAGAAGGCAAGACCTCAGTTTTACTTCATAAACTACACAGGAGAAATTTGAACTCCAATATTGAATGTGAAAATAAACTTCCACAGAAGCAGCAGTGTTGCTGTGTGACAGTATCTGTTTTGTGCCGAAGCAATGCACATCTCACTGAGCCTCTTGTTTAAAATGCTTTCTTTTTTATTATTGTTTTGTCTTTATCATTACAGGAGGCCAGCACAGTAGCATTTATCCATATTTCATGATGCAGTTTCTGTAAGCGCGCCGAACAAACAAATCAATTTCTCAGCAGCAGATTGCTTAAGAGAAACAATGATAACCCACGGGATGGCACACTGAAGCTGTGAAAATTAATTGCCAACAGTGCAAGATACCTCTTCAGCCGGGCTGCCTTTAAATCTGTGTGTAAATGGAAAATTGTGTTTGTGCTATCTCGTCGAAATATAAATACACATATGTGGTTCGAGGCAGATAGCTTCACGGTGTACGCCAATACCATTCTGTGGTAACCAGAACAGTCATTTTGCGATTTTGATTTCCACATTGCAATCTCATGTGAACTACAGCAATGCAGTACGTTGCTGTATCACAGTGAAAGGGTTTTGGCACAGATATCTGCTAAACTTCGTCTCAGCACAGTAGAAAGTTAAGATCGACACAAGTTGTGGAGGAAGTATTGACAGAAATCACTATGCAGTCAACAGAAGGCTCTGTACAGTAGCCAGCACTATAATCGGAGTGTTCCATTCTGCAGATCTACTGCATCAATGTCTCTCACTCAGAACGAAGGTGTTTTGTGTATTTGCATGGGTCAATATTAGGAAACCAGTCCGTGACTGAGTCCGGATCATTAGGCAAGGCTCATTCTTTGCGTTGTTTCAGGTGTTAACTGAGGCATGTTTCTTACATGTTCATTATTTTACATTCGCTACAGTTTAAAACCCTTGCCATGAGGAAGAGAAGCTAGGCTTTGTTTGGGAGCTTTCAAAGCCTTTCAGAAACCTGCTCAAAGTGGACTTAAGAAGAAAAATATTTACTATTTTTAATAAAAGTGAGATTTCAAACTCAAGAGTTCAGCCAAAACAACAAATCCTGAATTAGGTTTTTGGGAGCACAGAGGCTCATAAAAGACTGTATATAGATGTTTGTTCCTGTTCCAAAGTGAATCTAAACAAGAGAAAGAATGCATGAGATAGGAAACTCTCATACTTCACACCCATACCAAGTTGCTCTTAAAGGTAACACTAAGTTTGTGTGCAGTTGCAGCCTCATTATTGTAATACATTATAATTACAAAAACCGAGACTTTTACTGTATAAAAGTAGTTCTTGAAAAGCCTTTGACAAATGAGTTTGAGAATTAAAGTTTTTATTTATTAGTTCTGTATTGACTGAGCCACATATCCCTTTGAAATTGTGTTTTCAAAATGACCAAGCAGAGAAATGAAAAAGCAAGAAAAAGCAGCACCCCTGCCTTCCCCTACTGACAAAATCAATAACTGAGACAGCTGGCATTCGAAACAGAGAGACATATCCTTTCACAGATAAAAGCAATAAAAGACAAAAATAAAATAAAAAATATAAGCATGACACAAAAGAATGAGCTTCGTCCTATACCCACTGTAACTAGCATATTCATTCCTCTGCATTTGCTTGTTAATTGATTCATGAAGAAAACTGTGATGATATTTTAAAATTCTAAGCCATGGTGCTAAAGCATGTTTGAAATTAAATACGATTTTTGTCTGTGCTGTAACAGTAATGTTTAATCTATGCAGTATCAAGTTGTGCCAGCACACTCACACACACACACACACACACAATCAATTTGAATCCACCGGGATACTAACACCTATAATCTCTATGCAAATCGAAAGACCCCCTGAGTGTGTTTTACTAAATATCAGGGGGCGTGCTTCCTCCTCTCTACAGCTTTGTCTATTTGAAGGGAATCCAACCCTTCGGGGATTAACAATTAAGAATTTAAAAAATGAATAATTCTATTTCTACCCGGAACAGAAATTTTGGTCTACTCCCCAGCAGATTAAAAAGCTCCAGTGCCCAGCTGATGATATTCCAGATTCACAAAGACATAAGGTGGTACTCTGCCATCAAGCTGGACATGCCAGCCTCCACGTTGTGGAACCATAAGCAACAAACTGATATCCTACTGCTGCCAGGCTTCTAATAGGGTCCCAGGATTGTACCTCTCCACCCAGAAGGCCATTGTGCTGGCAGAACTATTATCATAAACGCTGACAAATGTTAATCTCTGATTAATGAATGCAGTTGTCCATTAATGCTTGGGCATGGTGGTTGGGGTGTGCACTCGCTCATGAACAGGAAATCTAAACACTCAGATCCCTCATCTCGCATGACCCCTGCTGAACATGAGGCTCAGCCGCTGGAGTCTGTCGGCATACACTGCTGAGTCTCCATAGCCCAACGGAAACGATAAATGAAGGCAGGATATATATATCTATATACACACATTATACATACATATATATATATATATACATATATATATATATATATATATATATATATATATATATATATATATATATATATATATATATATACACACACACACATATATATATATATATATATATATATATATATATATATATATATAGAGATATAGAGAGAGAGAGATAAAATTCAGACCACTTATTGAGATTTTTGTAGAATTCGGAGACACAACTCTGCTGCTTAATAAAACCACCAGGAAGCTTTAAAGGCTTGCTAACCATCAGTACTGTCTCCAGAATGAAGCATGATGTGGCACTGACACCTCAATGAGGTAATATTGTAATTCTATGAAACATATTTAACCGGAACATGTACTGTATACTTTACTTTGTTTATATGAATACAAACCTAGACACTCAATTTCCCTCTTCTTACAAGGATATAAACCCTGGTTCACTGGCCTAAATCTCTCACCTCAGCCTCTCCCATTGTGGGAATGCAGCAATAATGTAGTAAATCTTGGCATTACATACAGTATTTTTTTTCTTGCCAGCAAGTTTTTTTTATTTCCCATGCAGGGTTCCTGATGACATTAACAGCTGGTGACACTATTGTATCCACACAGTGTAACATGCCTTATTAACCCTGTTGGTTAGAGGAAATCTTTACAAGACAGAGAAGCAGAAAAGCATTGTCTCATTTGTCGGATACTGTAACTTGTTTAGATCAGCCTACACTTGGCACAGCCTATGTGGACATTTTAAATGTTGAAGACAGAGCCCCAGTTCTGTTCTGAAAAATCAGCATTTTGCAGCACACTGTGCAATAATGTCTTGTGAGCATTCTTAAGCTTTGCTAAATGTTTTTTTTTTTTTTTCCCCATTGTACTGTACTGTAGTCTAGTTACTTGAATTAATACCCCTTCACCCCCCCCCCCCCAAACATCAACAATTTGACAGTGTAGTCCTGGGTTCAGATCTATCTTAGGCCGCATATGCCCGTCGCTAATGGACAGCAAAGCCAACTCACCAAGTAAAAGCCAAACATCTTCACTGAGAAACAATGAACAAGACTCAATGTTGAATCTATTACCTTGTAGGAGCCTGGGGGCCCTGCTTAAGAGTAGTTACGAGAGTAGAGTACTCTGGAAATGCCTTGCAGTGTGGGACAAAGCTCACAAAACAAACTGCGTCAACTGCACACGATGGATCAGAATACAATCATGGAATTCTTCATGATTTAAATGAGTTATCAAATCTACAGTGTCTGGTCTCCCAGTGTATGCTCAGACAGTTTCATTGCTACAGACTGTAGCGTTTATTGAATAGGCTAAACAAATGAAAACAAACAGCCCCGCATTTGACCTTCAATTGACATTAACATTATATACACTGTACTTCAGCCATTAACCAATTGCAGTAGCTAGCCCAGGAAACAAAACAATTCAGTAATATAAGTAATTACCAGTATTCAGGTAACAGCGGTATATCCTACTCAGTACAAAACTAGTACATTCTGCAATAAACCCAACCACCTGTACCTCCAGGGACAAATCACATCAATGGAATGTTGAAAACACTAGTTCCATGACTGCAATAAGAAATGATTAGGATGCTAATAGGGAACTGTTTACCTACTTTCTTTTTCAGTTTTTCAATATGAAGCATTCATTACATATGGCTTTTATTCAAATGTAAAAATAAATAAATAAATAAAACTATCAAACACAATGCAATTTTTTTTTTTTTTTTTTTTTTTTTTTTAAGAAACCATTTGCAGGTGTGATAAATAGTTAACGAAGTGTGCGTACAGTAAGTGCTTGCTGTCTGTCCCCTGGGATCTTCCTTGAAAATGAGTTCTCAATAGAAATATCCAGTGGAGAGAAGAATATTTAAAAAAAACAAAAAACAAATAACAAATACATTAAATATCAAATTCATATGAAATAAACATGAACCATACCATGCCAATTTCCTTCATCTGCAAACATCCCAGGGTGCATTACAAAAATAAACAGCAAGCCAAAACAGCTCCGAAGTGATCACTAGTGAAAGGCCAAATCAAAGAAATATGTTTTAAGCTTAGACTCAGCTTTCTGGATACAATTTAGAAGCCCTTGTACCATAGGTTTTTACTGGAGTTCTTGGAATTACCAAGAGACCATTGTTATCAGATCTCAAAGTATGAGCCGGTTTATAAGGAATATGCCTAAATCACACCAATAGCAAATAGCATTATAAATGAGAAGCAGGGTTTTGAAAATCAATGTGCTGCTTCACAGGAAGCCAATGTAGTGACCTTAAATCTGGGGGAAAATTGCAAAAAGACTTGGTGCTAGCTGAAATAGACATGTACTCATATTAAAACGTAAACATGTATTACCCAAGACTTTTAAATCCATCAGCATAACCATTTGTCTCACAGCATTACCTCACACACCCTTATTCTTTTTTTGTTTTAGTGAAGACTCTTTCTCTTGCCACTAGATTCCAGATTTGCCTCCCTAACCCTAACCCTTCATTATAAATAGAAAGTTTGGACACTTCTGCAGGAAATTCCCATTTCATTCTTCCCAAGGGCTTCAAAGGAAAGACACCCAGACCTACAGCAGGAATGGTGGCCTGCTCAAGGTTGGCTCACTGACCAATTCATGGCATTAGAACTATACTTTCATTCAGCTTAAATACACGTGGATGGAGCACTGTAAAAATAGGACACAAAAATTAAATGAGGTTAAATAAGACTCTTCAACTACCTAGTGGTGCAGGAGAGGAAGTATGGTTAAGAGCACTGTCATAAAATGAATCTCAATTCCCATCACGCAAGGCAATTCTGTGGCAAAATTGGATATGTGCGTCTTAATGGATGAAGTGGTGGGGTCCCATACATTTAAGCAACTGAACATTGTATGTTGACGGACAGCATGTTCACGCAGTGCTTTCTACATAGCCTTGTCCAGTGTGGATGAGATCTGGCAGGTGCAAGGTAAGTATAAGGTATCAGTATAATATTTAATTCTCCAAAATTAAATAAAATCCTTATCGGCATTGGATTTAAAAACACAAACGAACAAATTAAAGAACAATACAAGTTAGGTATCATATATCAGCTATGGGACTGCTCCCATATTAATTCCACTGCCCTATTACTGCATTCTGTCACACTGCAGCGCACTTACTGTGGGTCGGAATTAAAAGTCAGTTTCAAGCACAAGGGACTTTTTATAATTGATTTCCAAAGAATTGTGGATGTACATGTGCAGTTGAGATCAACTGTAAATGGTTTCAGAACAAGATATAGGGAAATGTACATAGGAAAAATAAAATCCATACAATGCCTGTCTTTGTATCTGGCGATAAAACATAAGGTTCCCTAATTAGTGTTCTTTACAAGTGCCAGCAGGTCAAAAATAAGTTTGTTGTATACAAATACATCCTTCCTAGAATGACCTTCTACTTCACGTGAACAATCTAGTGACAGTTCGACAATGCCTGTTTCTTATATTCTTGAACATACAGAATATGTACCTATATAAATTGATCACATTGTATGAATGTACAACCATGTGTGGGGCTACTGATTTTCCATTCAGGGAATAGCAAATTCCGTTTCTCAAAAATGACCAATTCCATTTCCCCCCCACTTTTTATCAATGTATTGATAATTAAACATTGCATTTGAATGTTGACAGTTAAAATAAGTACATTAATAAATATCACCACTTTTTTTTGTTATTAAAAGACAAGATTTTCAGACTCTTGTTGCTGTAATAGTAAATAAAGCACCTTAAGACACTTCAGACATGTCATAATGTTTATAATCATCACTTGGCTCATTGCTGGCATTAAAATATGCAGGAAAACTTAATGTTACAATCCTATTTACAGTATACACTGACACTGTAGTTCAGTCTACAAATGAAGGTGTTTTGAAAGACCCGTTTAGATTATTGCTGGCAATACAATAACAATAAAAAGAAAAAAAATCTTAAACAGTTTAGTAACCATCCAGCATGTACAGTACTCCACAAATATAGATTAGTAGAACAGATTCTATGGTTTTATGGGTTTTTTTGCTGAACCATTGCATTTTTTTCTTCGTTGGTGCAGCCGCCATGTTGATTTTCAGCAGAGACACGTGAGTGAAGTCACACGATGTCATGCAAAAAACAAGACAACACCGCAAAATTACATTCCCAAAATCCGTAATTCCGTTCCCAAAATGCGTAATTACATTCCCAATGCCTAATTCTGCGATTGAGGAAAATCACTAGCCCTACCTGTGCCCCTGGGGCCATTTTCTAAAATGTGGATATCTTTACTACTGCCACCCAGTGATTAAATGAAATATTGTACCTATTCTAATGCAGTGTAAAGATATTAAACCAGTTAGCAACCCTGTAGAATTTACAACAATATCACAACAGGCTAGTTTTGCTACAAATTAGTATTTTAGAACAGTATGTGCTTCTAATAAAAAAAAAATAAAAAAAAAATGGAAAAACTCCTACAAGTCAGTGTTTATCATACAAGTTGCTTTTCATATTAAGCGTTGCTTTCTGTTAAAAGGTTATCATTCTTGAGCTAAAAAACAGATAGCTTCAGAAAAATTGATCATGTCAGCTCAATATCAATTGCTCTTTTACTAAGCCAGTTCTCTTAACAACCCTGTCTTGCACAGACCTTGCTGGGGATGCATTAAACAAAATAATCTTTCTTTTTCTTTGTCTATTGCTATCTAATCTCCTCCCCCGTCACCGTGTGCACAATGGCAGCAATACAAGGAAGGCCACACTTGTTTTCCTTACATTCAGATTTAATATGCCCACTAGTGTGGCAGCCGCTATTTAATAACAATGCTAATAGTTTATCCCAGCAGCGACCAAGTGTCACTCAAGCACCCTGGAGTTTGCAGATGGTGCACTGTCTGCAGCTTTATGAAACACTAGCATCCCAGTGTTTTTTTGGTTTTGTTTTGTTTTGTTTTTTGTTTTTTTTTTTTTTTTTTTGGGGGGGGGGGGGGGGGGGGGGGTCTTTTCAATATAATTCAGTGCTCTTGAAAGGTGCTGGATTCAAAGCAAGCAAAGGGAGGGCCATGTTCTCTGTTTCTTTAAAGAGCAGGTACAACTCAGGCATCAGCAAAGATTCCCCACGAAAGGAAGAGGGGTAGTTCAGTCACCATGCTAACTGTATCTAGTGTAATATGCAGCCTCTCACATGAGATAGTATGATACATGTGGACCTAAGGGGTGCAAAGACACATTAAGATCACGATACAACACCCATCACAAAAGAATATGCTTCACAAGTGAAGGTCCTGATGGCTGCTTTGTATGATAGATTGTGTCTTCTTTAGTGAACCTGTGCCCTGTGCTAGGTTATGTTCACCAGAGCTAATGAAGTTTAAAATATATCTTTTTCAGAGGGTGTTTACAGGTTTCCATTTACGCCATGAAACCAGCCTGGAGCAGTAACTTCCACCGTCGGAGCAAGCTGAGACACTCATTTACCACTGTCTTAACTGGGGAAACAAACGGGACAGTTCCAAACATTTTCAAGTTGATCCCAACTGGCAGATGGAATGATAGCATGAGTTTAAGATTAAGAAGCTTTCATCATACTGCAGAACACACAGACACATACGGCATGAAACGACCACTCTCAGAATAACACATTTAAAAAAACGAAATGTAACCCAACACACACTGTATTAGTTTAACCCTTTACTGCTCTGGCTATGTTCCCATACTTATTTAATGTTTATTTTCTGAATGTCAAATATATTGGACACCGGGCATCTTCAATACACGATTATGAATGCATGTTTTGTAAAAACAAACAAACATTATGTAGTATTAATCACTGCAACCAAAGTTCAGAAACGTTTTATTTTCTTCTCATGCAGATTTTCAGGGCAGATTTTTATGAAATGGTCTGCCATTTAGTCAAAGCTGAGTCTACAGTACATCAATTTCACCAGGTGGATGTACATTAACTGCTGCAAGAAGCACATCCCTTTAATAGAGTGGAATCCATAAACATGTCTCACAATTACTTTGCTGCTATATGATTTCACCTCTGGGGTTTTTAATGTAATCTTCATTTATTTTCTTTATGCGCTGCTTAATGTTTACTCCGTGGTGAAATGATATCTGCCCTGTTTGTCAGAACAGCCATGGGCATGAGCTTTAAGGTGGACCTGAACAACAGTGTCAGAGTTTTCACACGATGGGTTTAGCACTGATTTGTCAATCAATTTTAGGACATAAGCCTTGTTAATGTATAACATTGGTATACATTAAGTTACTTGAACCTGAAGCTCTTTAGAAGAAACCCAGAGTACATTTAAATGAGAAAAAAAAGACTCTCTCAAACTGTCCCAGTGATATTGGCCACACTGTGGCTTACAAAGTGCCATGTGTAATAATCATAAAAAAGTCTCTTCTGTATAACATCACAGTAAATAAACCAACCTGGTAATTTCCAATGCTTACACTGTTCAGCTTTTACTTCCCTTCAGCAGAACACATGCTGCTCAGTTCATCTTCTTTATGTGGAGAATGAGCGTAGTTGTCTTTTACGGATAGCTGGGCATAATCCTTAAAAAAAAACCCTTTGACTGAATTACTTTGATAAGGCAGCGTGCTCAAGTGTGCAGTTCCCGGGTGCATGAAATACCTGGCTTACTTACGACTTAAAATGGCGCAGTTATTCTAATGATTTTTTTCATCCCAACATTTACAAGTATTGCAATAAAGGAGGACATCTGTCCATTCTCGGTGGTAAGTGCAAGAGAAGGTTTTACTTGATTTTCATTCGTCTGACTTCACTGGATTCCACACAAATGTTTTAGAAGGATATTACACGTGCGACGGGAATAACATGCTGGCTCTCTCTTTGTTAAAGGTGACCCCAACAATAGTTTAAAATCCTTTTTATTTGCAGTGTGAGCTCACACACACACACACACACACACACACACACACACACACACACACACACACACACACACACACACACACACACACACACACACACACACACACACACACACACACACACACACACACACACACACACACACACACACACACACACACACACACACACACACACACACGTACGTTCCAGCCTGGTGGCTTGGAGAAAATAAGCACATGCACTTGCTTGTTTAACTGCCCGCTGAGTTTCAATGTTTTTGTGCTGGTAGCAGCACTGACCATATCCGCTCCAGCAGAAGAGACACTGCAAGGGGAGAATGCAAGCTCTGGTTCACAAGATGTTTATTTTGCAAGCCAAGTGAAAATCACATTGCAGAGGCCGAGTTTACTGTCAAAAGTCAAACACAGAGCCTTTTAATCCAAAGGCAACTACCACTAAGGTCATCAGGTAGGTACGTGTATATATATGAATCTGAAGGTGAAATGTGAATCTGTACAAATAGTGCAGAGAAGCTCAGTCCAATGCAGTTTAACTATGCTGTAAACTGATCAATTTAACAGTTTACTGTGCAGATCATTTCACTTGAAGTTACAGTGCAGTTGTCTATCTACAACAATATACTCCTGACAGTTTGTACATTCATAATGCCGTTAAAAAAATATGAGATGGCTTACTTCTGTGAAAAGGAAATCCCAAATGCTACATCTCTGTGGAATAGGTTTCAGAACGTCTATAGAGGGGTTTAAGTAATTGGTAGAACCAAAGTGTGGTAAGCATTTCAGTGGAAACATTTCTCCCGCTACTTGCTTATTGGTATTTCAAGCATTCACTCATCCTTTGAAAACATTTTCCAATCCAGATATTATGATGAAGACAGTGCCTCTTAAACAAGGAAGGAGGAAGGCTCCTCAAATTCAATGACTTGTTGAATAGAGTATGTACAGAAGCCAAGTACAATAAGCCATTAACCTTCTGATGTGGTGTCCTAAGTAATGAGATCAATGGAGTATTTTGTTTCCTAAAGAACAAAACAGTTCTATGACTCCTGCTGCAGAACTAGTATATTACCCGAGTGCCCCCCCCCCCACCCCTCCAACCCACAGCTGTACTGTATACCAGTCTACAAAACCAGACTGGTTTCCTTGACTCAACCCTGACTTTATGGGGTGGAAGCCACACTTCAAGAAATAGTCAAGAGGCAACCTACTGTAGTTCTTCGGAGT
Source organism: Polyodon spathula (assembly GCF_017654505.1). Taxonomy (NCBI): domain Eukaryota; kingdom Metazoa; phylum Chordata; class Actinopteri; order Acipenseriformes; family Polyodontidae; genus Polyodon; species Polyodon spathula. Next base: position 5,593,858 of record NC_054546.1, on the reverse strand, counting down.
CTATCAGAGAATTCCCCTTCATTAGCAGCAACCACAGTACTAGGATAACTAAACTGTCACAAAACCACCTCATTGATTGCGCAGTATATAAGGCATGGAGTAGTTATCTGATCTAAAAAGGGTTGAAGCAAAGACTTATCAGTGTTTTAAAAGGGTCATGCAAGTGTGTGCTTCAGGCTGGTCTACAGTATACATTTATAAAAAGACATCTATCAGTAAGCACAATAGTTTGTATTTTACTTTTGTATTTACATCAAATTTGTACATTTTCACATATATTTTTGATTACAGTAAACTTTCAAAACTCACTATCAAAGCTGCAACTACAATGTGAGGTATTCTATAAAAATAGCCAGGGTTATTCAATACAAGGCTGCGTCTATTAAACAAAACAGAATGGGTATGTACCAAAAAGGATGGCAACCTCTCCCTGACCCCTTGGAATCTCACTGGAATTTAATTGAACACTTCATCTCTGCCTCTTAACCTCCAAGCAAAAGAAATGTTCTGGCTTCTCAAACAAAAGCCTTTTTCTTCAAAGCCAACATTCGATTTTTTATTACAACGTCAGCTAAGAAAGCCAATTAGCAAATTTTAGAACGTATTTTCAGAAGATGTCGATGGATTATCAATTTGTCTTTTAAATCTTTTTTATGTGAAGTATAATTCCTCTTATAATGGTATCCAAAACCCCAATTAACATACTGTAATAAAGTCTTTAGCATTCAATATTAAGGGTAATCTCTGAAACAAGACGCAACAGCTGATCTCTATTGTTGTTGTAAGCTGCTGCTTTCAAATACTTTCCCAGTGGTTTTACAGCAGGAACCACCTGTAAAAGAGAGCCAATGTACTGAAAGCAGGCAGAAGCAGAACGGTGGGAGACACTGTGAGATATACAAGGGTGGAGAGAAACAGAGTGTGACACTGCTGTACATTCATAAAGCTGTGAATGTACAATTCATGTAAAAATACAGAAAGCCTAAATCCAACACCACAGAACCCCCACTGCATCTACAAGCCATGAAGCAGCATTGATAAATATAGCATGGATAGGTTTCAAACATCAGAATCTCAACCTCTGATGCCATAAACAGTTATGCAAGAAGATTAATGTACACACACGTACACACAGATACAAATACTCTTGAGGCTTAGGCTATAATGAATGCTGATCCATTCATCCGCACTGCAATTTCTACAAGGAAATACCCCCCACCCTTCCCTCCTTCAAAACACCTTTATTATGTTGTAGCTGCTCTCTCACCCTTACAAGAGCCTGTATTGTCCCTTTGTACATATCACACAGAGGGATTAGGCTTCCTTTCTTCTACCTTGTTACATGCTATCTGCTCTGCTTCTAGAAAAAGACATCTAGAACTGCAATTATCTTGCTATCTATCTGCGTTGGACTGAATAAAAACTAAAATTGACATCCCAGAACAGTAAATATAGCTACCACTGAATGACGAGAAATATGAGGCGTGGGGTGGAAACTGTGCAAGATTCTAATGCCTTGATAATGAATTTGATTCTAAGTTCATCTGGAGGTCATAATGAAAAAATATGATTTTTACTTGGGATTTGCAAGATTTATAGTTACCTAATGATGAATCATAAAAATATATATAGTAAATATGGACTGAAGAGGAGGGCTATAGTGGAAAATGATTGCCCTGAGGGAAGACTATTGTTACCGACGGGGCTATGATGCCCGAAGCCACAGGAGGTAACAATAGCCTTCCTGAGGGGCACTTAACTTTCCACTATCATCTGAGTCTGCAGTACACATTTAACAGACTAGTCAGTCAAAATAATAACAGAGGCAATGTTGGATAGCAAATATGACTTTAAATACTGTAAAGCCATAAATATTTGTAATCCTTTTATTATATTCAATCCTTTTATTATATAAAAAAAAAACCTTAACATTTTTGGCACGAATATCTTAGTGATGTACATATAATGAAGTAATAACTACTCAACTCAAATACCAAACACAGCACCTGGCGTTTTCATGACATGAACTCAGTATTTTGTTATCCCAAGGAAAAGTACTTCTCAAACAATCAACAAACTTATCTGCTCACTATTTAAAATGTAAATAACATTAGGCATGTGACCAATGACCTATTGATGTATAACTTTTCAAATATTTTCAATGTGCATCAATATATGTGTGTGTGTGTGTGTGTGTGCGTGTGCGTGTGTGTACATATATACAACAGTAAAGCATACCTCGGATTGAGGAGCAATAATATGTGCTGTAGGGGCTAACCAAGATCTCCCCTTAACTGTCCAATTTTACTGACTGACTGAGGTCTTCATGGCAACATGTGTAGCTAAGTATTTTAATGTTATCTCTATCATATACCAGGGAACACACTGAGCTCCAACACATCTGTGGAGTCACTACATACAGTCAGTTAGATAACACCTATGGTAATTCTTGTAAAATACATGTCCAATTCTAATTTCATACACAAATCAATCTGAATTCAAAAGTTGCCTTCTGCTTAAAGACTTCAGATACACCCTGTGAAAAAATACTGTCCCTGCTAAAACTCTCCACGATATCCATAAAGCCATATACTGTAGTATGCATATATTATTGTGCCTATTGCATTCACACACACACACACACACACACACACACACACATACAGGTCATTTTAGTAAAGCAGCACAGCAATAATAACACAAAAATGAAAAGCTCCAGCAGAAGAACCCCCCCTTGAAAATAATTAAATCTTTAAATGCCTCACTGTATTAGAGTTTAACATTCGCTTCTTGCGAAATTATTCAAACTAAAAAGCACTGTTAAAACAAAGGCGACTTCACTGTAAAGTTTGTTCATTTACACTGTTAAAAAAAAAAAAAAAAAAAGTAAAAGTGTGAATCGCTTGCGGTGACAAACACTTCCCGAAAACCACCCTTCCTTACTTCATCATGTCACAAAAAAAATTAATGTGAATGCCGCCAAAACTCACCAGTGTTCAGCAGCTATACTATAGCCAGTAAAAAACAATTAAAAAAAAAAAAAAAAAAAAAACCTTAACTGTCATTTGTATTTTCATTCAAACCGTCATTAAAAATACATTGGAAATAATGCACAACGACCCAAAGCCACTGCGTACCAACGCTACTAATGTGAACCTTTCATTAACAAGATTGTCTTACCGATGAAACGCGCATGTAATTCGCCATCGGTGTAGCCTAAACAATTCAAAATTGTGTAACTGTCTCGACTCAAAAACAAACAAATAATAATGATAGGCAACAGTGTATTACAAATATCAATTAAAAATAAGAAGAAAAAAATATAAGAAAAATGAATTAGTCAGAACAGTAACTAAATATGTAACTAAATAAATGTACATGGTTGCTATTGCAAATCTTAAAAGTGTCATTATAAAGGCGGTAATAATGTTTCAAAATAATACAGCATACAGTAGTAACACAAATTATTATTATTTGGTCATAGCTGCGCAAAGACATGTTGGGTTTTTTTTGCCATCTGTAATACTAACACATAGCTGAGACCGTGCAGTCATTAGCAAAACCACGTTTCATTGAGACGACGCGAGTTTTTGAAGGTCTCTAAACTGCGAGTAACCTTGCTGAACTGTGTGAGCAGATGTTGTCTATCACACTCAGCACTAAGCAAACAAAACAGAACCCAGCAAAACAAAAGACTTCCACTCTCCTCCCGCCCTCTCCCTTCATTTAAACTACAGCAACGAAGTGAAAGAGCAAAGCTTCACAGCTAACCCGCTTAACGGTCTTCATCTAGAATTCAAATCAAAATAATTCCAGGGATGTACCATTCCCTTATACTAGTGGGATATAACAGCTCTGGGGAAAAACACACCCGCTGTGTCGACCGCGGTTCTGTGAACTATATCCAGTGTGGTTTCTGTTCTTCATGTGTTATATAATCTGCTAGTATTTTGCTAATTGAAACCTTTCATACATTAGATTAAATTAGTTTGTTTATCCCGCGATTTAAAGACGAGGATTAACTCATAAGCGCAAAAACAAAAGGGTATTTTTTGAGGTTGGACTCGGGGGTTATGTGACCAAAGCAAAGAAAGATGTCCTCAGCATACAACACAAGCTCGTCCCTTTTCTTGGGTGGCGCAGTGAAGCGAAAACATATGGACATTGTGCTGGACAGGCACACTAGTAAAACTAAGGTGTACATCTTACGAAGGAAAAAATGATAACACTTTTGCAAAAATCCTACTCTTACCTCAATATTAGATGTATATTGCAAGCACAATCAATGACGTTATGCACACAGGGACATAACCATCCTCTTTTCGTTTCCTATCGATCTTCTCTTCAGGACAACTGATCCACCTTAAAAATGACACAAAAAAAACTTAATCCTCCAAGCTCTAACTGTGCAGACTAGAAAGAAATTTCCGATGCAGGAACAAATCGAGAGACCTTTCTCCTGTCTCCTTTTTTAGAAAAAAAGATGATGCTAACTGTTGAGTGATATATGCCCTCAATTGGCCACAGTAATGATATTTGGTTTAAGCCTCTTGTTTTCTTTTCTGATATGGAGAGAGGTTTGAGAGGTAGGGTCTGAATGTGTGTGTGTGTGTGTGTGTGTGTGTGTGTTTTACAAGGCGGGGTCTCTTCATACAAACCAATGATACAAACCCACGAGCCAGCCTCGCCCCCAGCAGAGAGTCTCAGTTTTGGAACAGGGGGTTGTTGTAGGAGATACTAGATGACCTCGCTGCTCAAGTGCAAATGAACAAAAACAAACTTTAAATTGACTGAAAAAAAAAAAAAAAAAAAAACGGATCGGGTGCTTTACTTTTTTTTATCATAGAAAAAAGTTATCGCTTGATGTCAGACCGATACGCTTTCCTTCGTGTTAACAGGTTGGGGAAGTAATTAAATCAGCGAAAGGTATTTAGGTGCCAGCTAAATCGTTAACGTTATAAACTATATGTATACCATATAGCAATACTGCAAAATAGTGACAACAGAAAGAAAAACAAAACATTATTATTATTATTATTATTATTATTATTATTATTATTATTATTATTATTATTATAAGTAGCATTTCCTTTTGAATTTTAATACAGTAATCACCCTAAGCTATTGTAAGCATTATTAGCATTGATATTGGGGTATTGACTTTAAACCTCCCAGTATTTCTTTCTTTCTTTCTTTCTTTCTTTCTTTCTTTCTTTCTTTCTTTCTTTCTTTCTTATTCTTTAACCAGTAAAAAAAAAGCCAATTGAGAACGAGGCCTCTTTTACAAATGTCTCTGCAAGATGGCCAGAAACAGAGAGCAGTAATTGTACAGCCCTAAAAATAACAACATCACTCTAAAAGACAATCTCATCATACATTCAGTCTGGGATTACAAACATTTACACTTCGATAATTCTTGGAACCGACTCATTAAAATAAATTGAATCTTAGTTTCTATTCATTGTTTCGCTGATATGTTTGGGTTATTTATCTGATGCTCAATCTATGAAAATGTTGGCAATCTGCAAGTTATATTATTGGTTGGTTGAGTTCTGGCTATAGTCCAAGAGACTGTATACAGTACTTCTCTGTAGTTTTATTGTATGTAGTCCCATTTACAGTCTGAACTTGCATAACACATAGTAAGCGTTCCCCACAGTAGCACTTATAAGCATGTGCAACAAATGGGGAATTGTGTGTGCTTGTTAAAATTAATGGGTTCATTCCTGTGCACGATCACTTAACCCCTTTCATTATGGTAACTTAACCATAATCAGCACCTGTTGATAAAGTGGTACGCTGTCACATTGAAAGTGGTACGCTGTCAGATTGAAAGGGGTACACTGTCGCATTGAAAGTGGTACGCTGTCAGATTGAAAGGGGTACACTGTCGCATTGAAAGTGGTATGCTGTCAGATTTTGGTACAGGTGCAATCAATTGCAATCTGATTTATTTTTATGCAAATTAAATGTTGGAATGTATTTTCTATTAATTTAGATAAATGCGGGAAACTGTATAACAGAATCAGTTTAGTCATCACCAGCTCTGTTTACTTTCAGTCACTCACATTCACGGTTGCTGCTGCAACAGGCTTCGGATAACAAAAGGAAATCCCACCACTGCCACCAATCTGTAGGCCGGTAAAGTGTATGTGTTCTCTTCAGAGGAGGGAGCCCGGTTCATGAACTGTATAAACAATGTCCAAATGAGATTTCTCACTTCAATATTCTTTATTTCTTTGGCACAAGTTTGTTGCTTTTTGTTACAGCATTAGAATACAGAGCTCAAAGTACACTCTGGTAACAATTATTGAAGGCAAGGAAGGATCTACCACAGTCAAGTCGTAGAACCTGGAGAATGTACGCAATGTAGCCCAGCTAGCTGGCGTACATATATGGGACAGTGAAGCCCCTCTGAAGAGGGCCCAAAATGTAGCCAGCCCTCTAGTAGAGTGCGCAGCTACTCTCCCAGGTGGGAGTAAGCCAGCACTGTCATATGCCACAGAGACTGACTGCAATCCAACACAACACTCGCTGCTTCGAGAGGGGCTCCCCTAGGGTCCGTGACAGACAAAGAGCTGGTCAGTATGATGCAGAGCTCTTGCCCTAGCCACATAACACCTCAATGCCCGTACCGGGCAGAAGAAATTCAATCTCCTATCCTCCTCCAAAGCAAACAGGTGGATGGAAAGAATTCACCAACTGATTAACTTGAAAGGCTGTAATCACCTTGGGAAGGAGAGCAGGTTTTGTATGCAGTGTCACCCTGCTCCCATCGTCCCAAATACACAAACAGGAGCTGTGCACTGACAGCACCTGCAGCTCACTGACCCGCTTTGCAGAGGATCCTCCACCATCACACGGCCATGGAGCACGTGTGAGACACTGTCAGCTGACGGTGTCTGTCGCGCTTGGGGTGTAAATGGAATGCATTGAACCACGCTTGGAGCAGACGCGTGCATAATAAACCAAGCTGGATAGCTGATACGGCTGCAGCCATCAGACCCAACAGTTTTTGGAACTGCACCAAAGGGACCTTCGATCCCTGTTGAAACAGGGAGAGGCAACCCTGAACAGCTGCTACTATGTCATCCAACAGGTATGTGTGCATCATACTGGAGCCCAGCCGGAGCCCCAAATATGTTGTGTACTGCACCAGTATGAGCTGACTCTTCTCATCGTTGATGATGAGGCCCAGCATCGCTAGATGCTGCGTCACAAAAACTCTGTGGGCCACTTCTCCCTGAGCAGAAATCATACACTCGTCGAGATAGTTGAGTACTCTGAATCAGGAGTCACTGATTCCGTGAAAGCGGCAAGCCAGCTTTCAGCCTAAAAGGCAAGGGAACTGCAGTAGAATCAAGCTCTTTTTTCAAAAAACGCTTCGATACCAACACAGAGGGTCTTAACTTATCGTCTTGAGAGACAAAAAGAGAAATGGTTTCCATGGAATGACGGTTTTAATCCCTTGGCAGGCGGGACAGATGGCGTCATCCCAGGAAGGTGCCTATCAGCAGCTTTGGTAGAAAGAGCTCAGAAAATACCTACCAATAGGCAGGCAGATGCCATAGGTAATGCTTTGGTGGTTGTCTTCTCTTTCAGGGAACCAGGGTTACGATAAGTAACCTAATGTTCTCAAGGGGTGTTGAAGGCTCTATGCTGAATTATTTTCTCAAGCAGTCTTCGATGATCTCGAGCCACTTTTCTTTATCAGTTACTGTATGCATTCTCGTAAAACACAGGAAAAGGGGCTGTTCTTTTGATAAAACAGTGGGCTAAGGATTTGTTGGTGCACACTGGAGAAATCCATAGAGGGCGGAATTCTGCTACAAAGGCTGAACATCCTCATGACCTCTCTACGGGTCCTCCTAGTTAATCAAGCTGTTGTGTCAGAGTAAGCTGGCACGTTGCTGCTGCAGGTTTGTACAGGGGTTGTATTGTTATCAGTTCCTGCAGTATTTCCAGGTCAGAAACTATTCTTATAATGATTAGTAATAAAGATAAAGGGCCGAGCATTGCTGTTCATTGTGTTTCTGTGTCAGGGCTGTAGAGATTGAAGCCAACATGTGCTCTGTTTGTTGCTGCTCAAAACATTTTTAATACCTAATATATACTTACAAGCATCTAATTCAAATGTTGCAGTTTTTATTTTGTTTATAACTTTATTAGATGTGTTATATCAGAGTTTTTTTTTTTTTTGCCATATCTGCAATTTGAAGTATTTAATCACATTGTGAGGGAAATTTGATCACATCTCAGCAAGTGCTTTATAAGGGACTTTAACTTTAGCATACTGTAATTCAGAAGTATTAGATTTTTTTTTTTCTCCAGATATTATCTATGATTTTCCAAGTTTAGAAGCGATACTTCCTCAGTATGACTCTTTGCCTTTTCCAGGAGAAAATATACAAACATCTTAAAATTGTGTAGATTTATTTAATTGTTTCTCCTACACACAATGTGCCTTATTTACTGGCATGTAAGAGGCTGTTCTCATGAAATGAATATGGAATTAGATTAATGTGGCGATGCTGAAATCACAACTGTATGATTTGGGTTTTTCAGTTAAATCTTTAGGCAGCATATTGCCGGCACGGATAAGAGGTCATCATTTTCCTGGAGGCAATACAGTGTCAGTATAAGCATACTGTATGGCTTTTGGAATTGAAATGTTCTTTGAGGACATATTAAATAGTACAGCTTATTTTCAGCTTCATCTTAATAATTCCCTCTGTAATATCAGTTTCTTTCTCTATGAAATTAGTTTGACAAAACACACATCTATTAGCCTTTAACCCAGTGGACCCAGTAGCATCAAATCTATCTGTCAAGGCAATGCAATGCACTCACTGAAAAAACATCACTTATATTAAAAATACTTTATTTGACAACCGTGAGGCCAAGCCCTGCAACTAATCTCAGTGGTAGCTGGGTTGATCTATTTAGAAGAAGGGATGTAGATACATTGCATATTTGCACACCTGCCCTGTTATAAGTTTGGCATGTTTTTCTTATTTAAGGGGGTATTTCAGGACAATTTGATTTTGCAAATGGTTCCACTTTCCTTTTCAGGAACATGTTCTTCTTGTACTCGATGAGCATTTCGGGGAAAAAAAAAAAAAATCTGCTCCTGTTGACATCTCACAAAGTTGGACCTTTCGCTTCCGTGCACCCTCCTTGCGTGCCCTGATTAGTAAACGGAACTGCTCATTTCAAAGGTGTTGCCCTATATTTAGATTTTCAATTTTGCAGTCTCAGATTGCAATGTTGAAGAATCCATGTGTCCTGCACCCAGTTTGATTACTATAGTGTCTTCATATATCTGGTTTACTAGTTACACTTCTTTATGAATACTTATCTCACCTCCTGGGTCAGCTGTGTCTGTAGCAACAGTGCATCTCACAGCAGGCTCTGCCTGTTATACTTGCACCACAGGAAATGCATTGCAGTTCTTTGCTTTTTGAATGAGGCTCATGACACAAATATTTTATTTTAATCCCTGAGACATCATTTTTTTTTTTTTTTATATAAATTTTCCTTAGTAAATATCAGGGACAACCTTGTAATGTTAATTTACGGAAATGTACAGAATGTAAAATCATGGCTATATTATCAGTATTTTGGGAGGCTACATTGCTGGTGAAAAACAATAAAACCAGCCTATATATTTTGTCATTTTTTCAGTAAAAACTAAAATGCCTTATAGTATAACACCATTCATGTTGTCAAACCTGCATAAGTAAGCTAAATAAACAACAGCTTTGGATTTGTTACTGCAGAAAGCTCTTTAGATTACCTTTGACAGCTGAATACATTATGTAGACTATTTGGAGGTGCACAGCCTTGATGGTAAATCACTTGCCCGTGTAACAAAAGGAAACAAAACTGAAAAGCATCTTCTAGGGTGACTGCAAATGTAGGATGTTTGAAGCTGTGCCTCCTCTAAAAGGATACGCTTGTATACTGTGGATCCTGGCTGGCTCTGAAGGATTTTACTAATGCACCTGAGAAATCAAGGGAGACACATTTGTACTGGGTTGCCTATTTGTTCTGAGAATTTTATTTACCACCGAGCGACTTCCAGCCCATCATATTTGACACATTGCAGACATTCCGACTGGATAATGATAACATGCATTAGCCCTGGCATTAACCATGCTGAGAAGAAATGCTTTTTTATTATTATTTTGGAATACTTTAAATATTTGATATGGATATGAATTGGTTGGTATGGATATAAACAATCTTGCAAAAGAGAAAGGTTACAAATAAAGCAGGATTGTGTGTGTAAGCGGACTGACTATAAAGCAATATCTCTTATAAACTGAGTGCAAATATATATTAGAATATTTGAAAACGTTGTATGCACTTACTATATAATTGAGTGAGTGTGAGGATTGGACACCATACATTAACAACATGTATTTAACAAAGTAATTTACCTGATCATATAATTTAGCTCTAAGTATATGTATTAAATAATGTCACAGAAGTGCAATGTAGTTCATGAACTTGTAATTTGTATCCGATTTTTTAAATACAAGGCTATATTGTGCTTTGATTTTTTTCAGGTTCATATTGATTAATTTCTATGTGTTTTCTAAATCCACGCATGGCATGGAATATTTCACCCCAATTTGGTAGAACTTTAGTAAAGGAATTTTATGCTTCACATGCCAATGCATTTTAATAGTATTGCTTTCCTGCTGTATATGCCTAAATGTATTCTTACTTACTATACAAACGCGATACTGTTTTCAAGTAATGTATATAAAGAATATACAACAGAAACTTGCTGTCAGTCCCCTTTGATTACCCTGCATTTCTTTGAATCTTCTAATTGTATTTACCCTCTAGGTGTTGTTAAGCTTACTTTTAGTACAAAATAGATATGTACCACTGTGGGATTCTGCTAGCACGAGGGCAGAATATCTAGACAAGCAAATTTGAGAGGATGAGAGAGAGAGAGAGTGAGAGAGAGAGAGAGAGAGAGAGAGAGAGAGAGAGAGAGAGAGAGAGAGAGAGAGAGAGAGAGAGAGAGAGAGAGAGAGAGAGAGAGTAAGGGACAGGGAGCATACAAAGGTATTCATGGTTAAAGAGCCTTTACAGTTAAACTGTTGGTCAGTAGCAGACTCTTTCAAGACACCAGCAATTTGTGCCAAGACTACAGCCCCCCCCTTTTCTTATTAATATGCAAATGAGACACTCCACTTGATTGCTTGGAAGACAGCTGTCATGTATTTGGTGACTGGTTTAATGGATGTGTTTGGATTGTGTGTTTACACTGTTTTGGAGAAGCATGTCTTATCTTTGTTTAGGTAGTAAATCAAAATAGTAAACATCACTTCATTAGCATCTCTGTGTGTGTGTGTGGGGTGGAGGGGGGTTGGGTTGGGGGCTTAAAGCCACTGTTTACATGACTAACGTGTCTTGTTACTAACATGTCTATTACTATTACTTACTACAGGGGTGGTGAAAAAATGAGAAACCTCTGCTTTAACATTGTGGATGGAGTTTAGGGCACTGATTCAATGTGACAAATCTGCAAGGTGTTTAAATTGTTTATCAAGATTACTGCCTCGAATATCTTCAAGGAAGCAGGGGGTGGAAAGCTCCACTCAAGTCTGTTCTCTAGATTTGGTTTTGAGACTGTTCCTCATGGAACACAGTCTTGGATAGGGAATTGTCTGCCAGCTAAACACCTACAGTTAGAACTGCCTTGCCTGCCATGACTGAAAGCGACTTGAAACAGAGATTTACAGCTTTTATATTATTATTTATTATTATTTATTTCTTAGCAGACACCCTTGTCCAGGGCGACTTACAGCTGTTACAAAGTGTCACATTACAAAATAACACATCACCAATAAGAGCAGTTATACAATTCAATAAAATCAGTGGTAAATAAGAGCAAGTTCAAATGAGACAAGATTAAAAAGGGGAGGTCTTCTAGGATCAGCTGACTGTGTTCTCATTGGATTGATTAATAATGAATCGGGGACAAACAGAGAGCAGAGTGTTAAAGCAATACCTGAAAGAAAGAAAGAAAGAAAGAAAGAAAGAAAGAAAGAAAGAAAGAAAGAAAGAAAGAAAGACTTTCTTATAAACAACACGCATTACATTTCATGCAATATCTGGAAAGCAACATGCCAATTAGTGAATGGGGAAGTGATATTGCTATACAATGTGACTGTTGTAGTGCTGGCATGTCTTTGTATGAGGAACTCTCATTGGCTTACAGCAGTCATTTGTATACTTTACTGCATTGTAAGTTCAGCACCCTCAATCACAAATAAATAGCACCTTGTGATGAGATATGTAGCAAACCTTCACAGTGACAAATAGAATAGAGCCATGTCCTCTTGATAATTGTTTTCAGCTATGATTTAAGCATCAGACTGCATATGCAACAACTGGTTTCCAAGACAACCAGTGCGTGTCTGCCTATCATAGCTGTTGTTAAATCTAAGTTGAATGTCAGTGAACCAATTAAATAATGAAACGTGGGTGATTACATGCGGAGAAGTGCTTAAAAGATGGCCTAAGGGGTGGCCATGCTAAAAACAATGTTGCCACCCTCAAAATGAAACCATTATATTGGTTTCTTTTTCTTAATACAATATTCATACTTTAAAAACATTTACTACAGTTTTTTATTTGCCACTTATTTACCATGTTCCAAAACTAAGAAACCAACAACTTGAGAGTGCTTGTTTATTTGTTTGTTTGTTTGTTTGTTTGTTTTAAAATGTAGGTGTTTTTCTCCTTTCAAGATTAAGGGGCTCTGATTTGGGGGGATTAAAATCAGGTTACATTTTATGTAAATACACACAGGTTTTTATTTATTTATTTATTTCTAAATTTGCCAAGTTGATTTTGAGTAATTGTAATATATTAAATGTGTCAGGCTGGTCCTAGTTGAGTCAGTTTAAAATATTTAAAACATTTTAAATGCCTTATGTAGATATTAGTGTAATTTAATAAATACAGCTAAAAATAAAAAAAAGAAAAAAATATATATTAGGAATATGTTAGGAGAGTGTTACTGTGGCTGCCCAGGACTGTAAACGACTAGTTGAAAAAATTGACAATTTCATGCTGTTTTATTTTAGCAGGCAATGGATACGGGAATTGTGGGGGAAAAAAGATAAAAAAGACCATTATTTTTTCATTATGTTTGGTAATATGGTTTCAGTTTCTGCAGTGTGTATGTGATCCTTGAAATCTTGTGTGGTCAATTGACTAGAAAACAGTTAGAACATTACTAACCTAAGTCTTCTTTGTTCTTCCAATTTTCAGTGCTTTATTACCCCTAATTGGATAAATTCTTTCCAATTTGCTTCTTGGAACATTTATGATAAGATTTCTCTTTAATATCTTCCTTACTTTCTGCAATTGCATTCACAGGCTAAATTACTGCATTTGAAATAATACAATGACATTCAACAACTTTCCTTTTTTTTTGCATTAAAGATTCATTTATATGCAGGTGTCATCTTTTTATATTGAACAAGAATAAAAAAAAGTCAGCCATCTATCCTTCAAAAGCTTTAACATGATTAATAACTAAATTTCCTTGTTTTTCGTTTGTGCTGGAGCAGACTTAACCTTTTGGTTTAATTTCTTACTACCTCCCCTTTCCCCTTGCTCTTATAGCAGTGTTTTGGTGCTCAAGCACTGTGATAGCACAGGCTGTATTATTACACAGCACATTATTTTAAACTCGCGTGCATGCATGACCTTAACGTAGCCACTAGGTCTAGATTTGCTTGCATCCGATTTCCAAAGTGCCCAATTAAAGACTTCATTTAAGCACTTTTAGATCAGCCCCACGAGACTCAAAGGGGCTATTGTCATTTCAACTTTGTGTCTATATTATAAGCTAGCTTGAGTAGTTCAGGGGGCGTGCAGCAGGGGGCTTCCAATTTCCTGTCAATTAGTACCTATTCTCTATTTAAGCCCTGATCACTTGCACCTTCGCTGTCTAATGTTTCGTTTTCCTCCTCCTTCCCTCCCCCACCTTCTCATACATGCCTTCGCATCGGTCGTCTCTGGGGGGGGCAAGTGAGTCTCACTTCCCCGACCTCAGGGCTAGGCATCAGCCTCCCTTTACCTTCAGGGGGGTTCTCACCATTTGAGTCAGAGCGAACCCCCGGCCACGCTTTGTTCTTTTGCAGCTCCTGCGCTTATCTTGCCTCACTCAAGGCTCTGTTCCATACTCTGCCTCAATTCGGGACGTGGCTACTCATGCTTGAGTCCCGTACTAACCTCTATGCCTTGTTCTTATCTCAGGTCCCAGGTAGCGTGAAGTCTTGGCCAATTGGGGGTCTAACGAGCGCCCCTTTACAGAAGTCTCAGACCCTGGATACCTCTCCCTCTCAATCTCCTTTCGTGTCCCTGTCTTCCGGGACCGTCTTCCTCCCGAGGGGTGGCTCCCCGAGTCATAACCCTCATATGTGTTTTCGGTTGCTGGGTCCTTTGCCCCTGGGTTGTGTCGGCATCGCCGCCCTCAGTCAGTGACCACCTTCTATCCTAGCGTCCAAGTCCAGCATCGCTGGTCTGCTACTAGAGTGGGTCTCGCCTGCTCTTCTATCCTAGGTCTGGTCCTTTCTAGCCGGCACTCTGTCCTACTTACCTCTCCCTTCTGCTTCTTCTGCCCTATCCTTACACCCCCAGTTCACGCCCCGTGAACTTTGATTAAATTGTAGGATTCGATGTGCTGCTTTAAATCATGAACTGTTTGATTTCTAATGGTGCGTATGTCTTTTCAGAAACGCTGGTCATTCTGAAGTTGTTTAGGGTGTTTTTGTTAACAAAAAATAATCTTCTAACCTCTTGTGGAAGATCCTTGCTGGAGATCATTTTCAAAGTGTTTCCTCCAGTCTTTAATAAATCCTATTTTTTGTTAGGGAGAGGGTTTCAATGTACTAATACATGATGTAAATTGAAGGTTAAATCATTGAAAAGTCTACAACAAGCTGATGATTTGGGGTCCAATTCATTAAGAATTTTTTTACCCATCAATTATCATGAAATTACTAGAGAGAATGTGGAGCATTATTTCCATTAATGCAAATTCGTTTCCAGTGCACAGACAGACACATATACTGGGAAGAGAGCACATGTGCTAGAAGCATGGTAAAAACATGAACAATGAGAAACAGCACCAAATGTAACCTGAAACGATAAAGCACTCCAAAAGAAGACTAATACTGCACAAAGACTCCCTAGCAGTCTAGAGTCCTGGCTTGATATTATTTATGGCTTTCTAATTTCCCATTCAGCTGTGTGTCCCAGACTCCCAGTCTAGTATGGTTGATTGGCTGGTGCACAGTGCTATTTGTATTACCGAAATGCACCACTGTTGTATTTGACTTATATATTTCTCAAGATCTCTGTTGCTGTTTTCTTTTGTCCTTCTTATTTTTATTTTATGGTTTCAATTTCCATTCCACATTCTCGGCTTCAAACACAGCTGTTTACTTATCAGTATCTAATAAGCATTTCTCCAAAGAGCTCTCCAAAATCAGGGTGATTAGCCCTATTGTTGTGCATTTTAAACTGTCACCTCTGGTACAGCGAAAAAAGTAAATTGAGGTAATTTTGTTTGCTATGAATATCTAATTGGAGGCTGACTGTTGAAAGATGTGCAGTGTCAGAGTAATGAGGGTGTGTAATATCTTAGTTTGCATCAATATGGAAACAGAAGAATGGTTTGACAGACCTGATGCTAAAGGCTGCACCACAGCACTCAGACATTCAGCAGCTCATTATGAAAAATAGCATGTTTTCTTCCCCCCAAAAAAAGCAGTGCACATTGCTCTATTTATTCCCCAAAGCAGATCACTTCATAATATTCATGGTATAGTAGACACCCACTGGCAAAGCAAAACACTGGAAACACATTTACACATAAAAAAAATTAACTTAAAGTAAATATGGGTTCTATGTCAGGTCAGACATTTGTTAATTCACATTAGTATCAAGAAGAAGAAGAAGAAGAAGAAGAAGAAGAAGAAGAAGAAGAAGAAGAAGAAGAAGACAACCTCCCTGGATACGCTCCTGAATATACTTATAAAAGATGAACATGGTTAGTTTGTGCATTCATTCCTTAGTCTACCATTTTTTCCATGCTTTTTGACACTGTTCTGTATGTTTATAACATATTTTGATAGACTTTCACCATGTATAACAGATAAAGTGAGACCTGTGATTGCAACACAGTTCAAGCCACTTCATGCTTAAAATCTGAGTTAATGAGTTACAATTGAGCCTGTGGCCTCTAGAAGATGTCTAATTAATGAGATGCTTATCTCTGTGTGTGGGGCTGCAGTCTGGGTCTTTACAATGATACTTAGAAAACCTGTACTTCAACTATAATCAATCAATCAATCAAACTTTATTTTATATAGCTCCTTTCATAGTGGCCCACCATCACAAAACGCTTTACAATATGCAGTAAATACAAGAAAATCCATAATGTAATGGGATTTACGTAACCACAGTACATTTGTGTAGGGTGAGACTTTACATGCTTTAGGTCTTCTTTAGAAATTATTTGATTGTTTTTATGCTTTTTATCTGAGAAGTAAAACACAGATTATAGTTCAACAGGATGTGCCATTGATTTTTTAAAAAATATTTTGTAAAATATATCAAATTAAATAAATAATACTTGTACTCCTTTCAGTAAAAAAATGCAAATTACAAAACCTATGAAAGGAGTAATTGTATAAAGGAGGTTGCACATTGCACAAGACATAGCTGTGTTCACATGTGCTGTAAACGAATATCTCTTTCTTTCTTTTATTAAAGCTTTATACGCCATCATTTATTTCCCTCCAGATAATGTATGATATATTACAAGTTTCCTATGAGATGTAAATTGAAGATTTATTCTGAAAAAGTAGGAATTTTAAACCAGACTGTGCTTCTCTGAGGAAATGGAATACTATAAATGGAAAAAAAAAAAAACATACACTGGAGAACTCATTTTAATGTAAATGCTGAAAGCACCATTTTGGGCTATGTTTTAAGAATTAATGTCACCTATTCACAAAACTTTAAAGCTGTTTAAGCAAGAGCTAAAAGTTTATTTTCATTTTTAAAGCACTGCCTAATCTGCTGAAGGACTAAAATATTAAGGACAGATGATCATTAATCGATGCATCGATTTAATTGTTGCACCCCTAGTAATTTGTACCGAACCAGAAGCAAAAATATTGCTGTGCTGTCAGTGCAGTGTCAACGGCTCCCCAGCAGAAGGGAATCTCTTTGACACTTAGGACACTCTGCCTCCTCCAAACACGGTTTAAAACAAAAATACAAAAAAGCGCGACAACGTCTGTCCTTAAAGACACAACCCGGTGCGCTTCTGAAGAGGCCACCAAATTAAAGCAATGACAAACTAATCTAAAGTGTGCCATTCTATTAGCATCTTTCTTCTTAGTGTTGCAACAGATCAATATACAGCCCTAGTGGGAAATCAATAATGCAGCCATTACATTCTATTGTCAGATTTAAACAAATGCCACTTTTGTAAGATTCCCAAGATTTACATTACATACAAAATCAATGCCCATGTTACTGAAGTATCTTTTTGTCTATGTTTATCCACCCGCTGCTTTCCACATCAACAAAGCTGGTTCCTATATAGTAGACCTGATAACACTTTAATGTCTATGTGTGGGCTAAAACAGCCGCTTGACTTCAATCCCTTAACAAGTTAACAACAATTTCTACTCCTGATCTGCTTCTGACACCATAGCACATCCGGATTGATTTTATTATGTGCTCTATGCATTATATTTATTCAAGTAAAGCTTCACAATTATAGATTTGCTTTTACCCATGCTAATAAAATAACATGATAAATCACAATCTCAGTGATTATAAAACCGTAAACAACAGAACAGCTGCCAACAAGAGGAGGCCATTTGGCCGATCCTGATCTCAATGATTCTTCATGCTCCAGGTTCAGCATGTCTAATGTCTAAAAAACAAATTACTGTATTAAAATATCATAATTCAACTTCTCTTCTAGTTATACAAAACAAAACACGAGCTGTTTGCAAATGTCTCAAAGATTATTGTTTTAAAACTATCTGGCTACAGAACAAAAGACATTCAATCTACAGCCGGCAGTGTTTTTTTTTTTTTTTAATGACGTGAACTGTAGGTATTGTGGATTGGTAGGAGAATAATAACTTGGCTGAGTGGGATCGAATGGTTAGTTACAAGGGGGGCCTTTGCTTGATTTTTTCTTTCCTGGCAGGAATCTCAAAAACTGACCTTTTCAAAATGCAAAACTATGCATGGATTCTAAAAGAGAAAAGCCTGCTGATGATTTTGATATCAAATTTGAAGGGATGTAACAGAGATTAAGATTGCGGTAGGATGTTAAGCTTATAAACATGTGCCATTGTAAATATATATGGTCATTTTCTTTACTATGTTTTTACAATAGTTGATCGTGTTGTATTTTTTTTTGTAAATACACCCTTAATTTGGGAAGGAGATATCCTTTGAATGATATGCTTAAGTATTCACATTAAGTGCATTTGCACCATTCATAGTGCTAAGACAGCCCTCAAGTCCTCAAATTATTAAATAAGGGATATATATATATATATATATATATATATATATATATATATATATATATATATATATATATATATATATATATATATATATAGTAAACATTTTTGGAACAGCCAATCAATTTTAAAATGCCCAAATGCCCTTGCAACCTATAAACCATTAAGGAGGACTGAGGATCAAGGGCCAAACCGAAGCCATGTTTAATCTCAAGCTATTGAACCCTGGGGGCCAGGGCCAAGCCTGCCCTGCAAGCAGAGCTTTTGCTGGGTTAACCACTGGGGACATTCCCAGTGGACACATTATGAGGGGTAATAGCTGGTCTTCTGGACATAAAAGGGAGAAAACAAACTGACTGTTAGACAGTGTTCCAAAGGCAGGAGGGATTTATCAAGACCAAGCATACAATGAAATCAACCGTGTCATAAGAGAACACTCAGCAAAGATGGTTTCTCAGTCTCTGTTGATAGAATAATGTAGCAAACAGCACCTGCTGTCTCTGTAACCTTTTCTACCGTGTGCAACCCCTGCTCCATTAAATGTCATTGTGACGGATACAAGTCGATTAACTTAAAGGGTAAGTTTTTTCTTCACAAACTGAACATCAGTAAAGTATCCAAATGTGCTCAAGATCTTTGCTGCTTGACACAGCCTCATATTATTGTTCCATTAATAGTTTTACTGCTGGCAAGCAGACAACAGAATGCATGGGGCTCAGGCAGTATTAAGTGGTTTAAAAGAGTATCCAGACTTAGTGTTAATAAAATAGACTCTATCCATGTTGTCAGCTTTACATGTTCCCTGGCCCTCCACATTTACCCAGACTTGCAAAAGATTTCTAGTCTACATGTTCTATGTCAGTCTTCAATAACCACAGTGTTAACATTTATAAAAAACGTTAAACATAGTTCAAGCTACTAACCACAGTAATGAAATAGACATGTAGGGACATTGTAGCACTCATTTCTCCTAACAAAAAAAAAATCGCTTGCATATGTTTTCCAGCTAAAAAGACTCCTAAGCTCACGACAGACCCTGTTTTTACAATGAAGACACCTACTGAAACACTGATTCATGATACATACTGTATATAAGTACATGTATATACATTCATATATGACCATGAGTAGATTCTATATGTTGCTCTGCTTTTTTTCTAGATGGTTCAGCACATTTCAACACACACTATACGTTTCAGGTTCGGGTTCGTGCACACCCTAGGAATGTAGCAGAGAGATAGGGTCCCAGGCATGGCTAGCTTAATCAGATACATTTACCTGCTGAGAGAGGTCAGAGGTCACAATGGCTGCTGCCATGCACAGGAGTACAGGACCATGTGAAAAGCAAGCTGAACTATTCAGCTCCGGGACGAAACAAAGAAAACTGAAATATAAATAAGTGAGTTGAGTTACCATGGCCTCAGAAGCCTATAAGTACCTGCACTGTTGGGAAGTTGGATCTTCATTCTATCATAAGTATTCAGAAAAAGATAGAGAGGC
The DNA here is from genome assembly GCF_017654505.1 of Polyodon spathula. Lineage (NCBI taxonomy): Eukaryota > Metazoa > Chordata > Actinopteri > Acipenseriformes > Polyodontidae > Polyodon > Polyodon spathula. The sequence goes on along the minus strand of NC_054546.1, from coordinate 5,573,759 downwards.
ATCATCACTTCTAGTTGAAACAAAAACCCAAGCAGTTAGTGTCCCCAAAACAAAGGAGTTGGAAACTGTGTTAAGGGACTGCTTAGAACTAGTGTAGAACATTATCACTGTTACAACTCACTTTTTTTTTTTTAGAGAACATCTTGGTGCTGTGAAAAAAGACATCCAGTGAAACAAAAAAGTTGTTTGACCAAGAGAACACATATGCTACACAATAAGGAAGGCAATTGTAAGGCTTAGAATAAAGCATCCCTCTGTTGCCAGGATTATCTTTGGAAATGACTGTTTTACTACCTGAGAAATGCCAGGTCCACTCAAAAACACCAAATACTTTCTACATAAAGAGGAAATCGGGCAGGGCACTGCTCTAGGAATGAAATGCACATTAGCACGAGTGAAACTCCTGGATGGTATAATTCTGATATATGTTAAAAACGGGATTGATTCATCGGGATCTCATTTCCACGGATGAGGAAGAAAACTATCTCCTCTGTTTTCAAGGGTACCACATAAAAAAAGCTGTGTATTAGGGTCTTCATTTTATAGATCAAAATGGCATAAAAGCCATATGAGGTGATGTGTGAAGATTAAAGGCAGATTTAAAGGTTTAGAGACCAATGAAAAGACTTCAGTTGTATATAAGAGGTAGAAGCTGAATATTCATATTTTGTCCTATGAAAATCACATGCGCAAAAACAAATATTTCTTTCTCAACTTACCAGTGTGATAATTTAAATCTCAATAAAATGGATACAGTTTATTTATTGTGTGTGTGTGTGTGTGTGTGTGTGTGTGGGGGGGGGGGGGGGGGGGGGGGCTTAACAGACGCGAGACTCCCTATCGGGATAGAAAATGTAATTTACATAATGCAATTAAGATTTCTGAGAATGGGAACCCACCTGGGTTAAATTGATAGGGATTCAGTGGTATTAAACTTTGCCCTTGCCTAATAACAATTTCAACAGACACATTGTGGTTTGTTAGATGCTGCATGAAATCCTTGGTCAAGAGGTGGGTTGTTATATAGTATTATGAAGCTGTTTTCTTCAACCCTCCAACGACCATTGAGACAAGATGGGACAGGGGGTGATTGAGTAGCACATATTGGCATCTACTGTATATCCCAATTATGAGTCACAATACAACATTAACTAATGTTAAGCCATGAAAAAGACCTGGTAGATGTTTCGTAGGATGTTCGGACCTCCAGTATGATGAATAACCTCTTGTAACAAACGTCCGCATCGCTTTTCATCCCAATTGAATGAGTGGCTCTCAAGATACTATACAACGCTATAATTTACCTGCATTGCATAATAAATCATCAGGCTATAAAGAGTTTTGTTTTGAATCTGTGTAGCACCTTTATACTTAATATATCTGGCCTTGTAAGAACCTTTCAATTACCACTATAACCTCATATCTAAATAAAGTCTTTACCCACAGTGGCATGTATCACTGCCAGAAGGGAAAAAGAGTATGGCTTCAAGACCCAATTAAAGAAATCTTTTAGCATCCAAAACCAAACATAAACTTTACTTACAGCTCCAAACCGTGAAAAAATCCATTAGTGCAGTGCATTATGTGCTTGCACTGCAGCCTGCTAGCTGACAGAGCGTCAAGTTATTTGCAAATATTTTCTTGAACAGCAGTCTGGAAGAATGCCAGCATTGCTCAATGTAACCTTCTCAAAACACACACCCAGGGATGAGACGTGGTCCGAGGAGATCAAATGTTCAGTGACAGACAACCTTTGGTCCTTGTGAAAACAGGAATCACTCAATCTCTACTACCGCTGTGGAATTGTATTCTTTTCTTCTAATATTATACCTGCTCTCTTTTTAGAATCTGCACTTTGCCTGTGTGGCAGTTGTATGTAAACTAAAGATGGTGTGACTGATAGGAAGTGGAGAGACTATTGCCTGGGGCAAGAATTTGTGAGGGTATTACATTAGAACAGTGGCAAGCAGTGTTGGTTGCAGAAGACCAATCTTGAAGACTGAAAAAAACTAAAAAAAAACTAAAAAAAAACTTGCTTGTCAAGGAAACAAAATGCCCCAATACAAATTAAGATCAAAATGTGTGCATGACTGCAAATAAATGGCATCTTTACAAAAGCAGCTATGTAGCCAGTCATTGCATATTACAGAAACAGAACATATAATATTGTAGGTTTCTTAATATGCTGCAATTGACTGAATCTCAATTGTCATCAATGGTATGGCATTGCTTTTGAAAGATGTTGTGTGGTGCAATAAAACAGCAGCACACAGTAAAAGAAAAAAAAGTGATCTTATTTCATCAAGTCTTACAGAAGTAAGACAGTTTAAGAACCTACAGTTTAAGAATTTTTTTTTTTATCTTGGGGCTGTTTTTGAAATTATTTTTTGATGTCTTCTCAATGGTTTCTTCAGTAACACACTTGCACACGTTTAATGGGATATTTTTTGGAATTGTGTTTAATGGGATATTTTTTGGAATTGTGTTTAATGGGATATTTTTTGGAATTGTGTTTAATGGCATATTTTTTGGAATTGTGTTTAATGGGATATTTTTTGGAATTGTGTTTATTGGAATTGTGTTTAATGGGATCTTTTTTTGGAATTGTGTTTAATGGGATCTTTTTTTGTTATCAGTTGAACTCCTGTGAGGTAGGCAATAATATTTAAGCATTAAGTTTGTTGTTTTTCTTTGTTGTCTTGAGCAGAGCCTATTTCCCCCTGAGACAGGGTGTATCTCCAATTTAAATGAAATTAAACAGATCAAGGGCACAGCATTAGGGGAAACTTGAATTCTATGCAAACAAGGGAACATTACTATTTAAATCACTTTAATTGTAGCTTGTGGAATCAGAGAATATTGTATGACAATATTAAGCTTTTGCTTGGCTGCTTCTGTGAATCCCTATATTCATTTTCCTGTATAATTTATACAATGTTTTATCATCAAGATAATGAACTATATTAGTTTACTCATTTCCAAGTTTATGTAGTCTGGATTAATCTTTAATTATCAATGTTGCTGTTAAAACAGTAATATACTGTATATGAATACGTATGCATATAGTAAACATTTGCTCATATATATATATATATATATATATATATATATATATATATATATATATATATATATATATATATATATACACACACACACACACACACACACACACACACACACACATATATATATTATATATATATATATATATATATATATATATATATATATATATATATATATATATAAATAATAAATTAAGTTCAATCTATTTTTTAAATTGATATTTTTATTTTATTACAGATATGCCTGACTTTATGGCTTACATTAATTGTTTTACAGGAAAGTGTGTTATGCCTCAACAGTTTATAACAAAATTTAAGACAATGTTTAATAACATGCCCTATTAACTTGCATATGTTAATTATCTATAAAGAAGAAATACAGTTATGTGAAATATATACAATATATACTGCTGTTTCTATGGAATTTGTTTAAAAATATGCTATTGTGGTTGGTTTAGTCAACACCAAGGAATGTCGAACCTTTCCCTTATGATCAATGATTTAATTACTGCTGCTTTCTAAATATGCCAGATAATTATAACTTGATTAAAGCCATGATTTAAATTGAGGGGACCTAAGAATTCGATTACATCCAATCCAATCCTAAAAGGACTACTGACTGTGTTGCTGGTGTTGCCTGTTATAGCACAGGGGCTTCATTTTACATTTCACATAACAAACTCTGTACAATAATGCCTTTCGGATTTACGTCCTTAATTGGAATTGCACTACGGTGGAACAAAGCCTGATTTAATGCTTTTTAACACTACAACACATAAACCAAGCAGAACATTAAACACACATTTTTCCAGAGGCTGATGCTGTCCTTTGTTTAAGTGAAAAAAAACAACTAAAATAAAAAAAAAAAAAACACATTTTGTTTCTTTTAAAAGAGCCAGGGACAGTAGTTTATTTCTATATAGGTATTTCAATATTTTTCTCTTGTGTAATGATGACAGATAGAATGACCTGGGTCATTAAGTTTGCTGGTCAGTACACAGACGTGTATATGTTTATTCCTATTACTTTTATTAGCCCTTGTTTAAATGTTCACTCCCAATTCGAAATAATACTTTCTGGCAATTCTAGGCTGACACTAACCCTATGAGTCAGTAGAAAACTAGAAAGAAAGAAACCATTTGCAAATGTTACTGCTGTGCTTTTCAAATAAATGTGTAGTAGTGCCTTGGGCAGAAATATGTACACAAGTAGCAGTGATAGTGGCTGCTCTGTTCTACCCTCCTGGCTTACTGTAAAATCTATTTACCAAATGTGACAGGGCATACAGAGTTTAATTGCCATTAGGAATAAAATACATTGCTTATGTGTATAATGTGAGAAATAATTGTGACCAACCCTCTCACCCCGACGCAATGCAGTTTATAACCCCCCCCCCCCCATTAAAAATATTGTTTGATTAAAAAAGGAGACATCTCTTCACAATCCCCAGTGATATCATCTAAATATACTAAAGCATCATATGACCTCAAAATGATCTTCTCCTTCCTGGCAACTTTGACCTGATGTCTCCTCCAAAGAACAAAACATATTTTAGTAACAGCAGTTATGGATTTGTATAAGTACAATATACAGACATAATCGTGTCAAGCCCCTAGCCCCCACACCCTCGTATCCAAATCGTATTTTTTTCCCCAAAAGAATGCTTTGCTTTCCAAAAAGGAAAATAAAATAAACAATTCCCCTTCATTGGTGAATGATACTTCACTATAATTTTGTCTTTGTAAAGTTTTTTTTTTTTAAATCGCATACATTCTGGTTATAGCTTTAAAGTCATGCAGTTTATGAATGGAAGTGGAAATCTGGTACAGGGGAACTTAAAGAGACAGCTGCATCATGCTGAGAACAGAGGGAGAGTAGGGGAGAAAAGAAAGAGAGACGACGTCAAAGAGTTCAAAGAGAACTGAAGAAAGCATTCATGGTGGCTGGAAGATTGATCCAGAAAAAATATTTATAAAAAATGGAGGTGGGGGTGAATGAGTCTTAAATATGAATCAAACCCCCAAGGGTTCCTAAAATCGAATGATATGCCACCCTCATGTGGGCATTTAAAAAAGCAAACTAAATGAAAATACAGTACAGTAAAAAAAAAAAAAAAAGTATCTTTTGGTAATGCTTTACTTTAAGTGTCTCAAACTACAATGTGTGGTTACATAGTAATTACATTGTAAATACATGCCCACATGTGTAAAGACAGTATATTATCAAAACACGGGGATGGAGAAATGGGTATTGACATGAACACAGACATGGTGCCATGCAGGGAAGGAGCAATAAGAAAACCACCAAGGAGTAACTAATGACAAGAAAAAGGAAAGGAAAAAAGGAATGTGCCTGAGATTAAGTAATCACAGTACTGTACTGTATGTGGGAAGGGGAAAATGAATGAAGGCAGCAGACAAGCAAAGTACAGGAAGCAATGACAAGGCTAATGGGTTGGAAAGTGTTCATGATGTACTGGGACTAAGGACAGGAACCCACTGCTCTAACAAACATGGAAATCAAGGGCACTGAAATGATCCTTATAACAAAGTTTACTGTATTGAAGCATTTTACTATGCTTACGGTGTACAGTGGAAAGTAGAATCATGGCTCCTGGAACCAGTATTATCTCAGTGGACACATTATCAATCTTTCCAAGATATATATATATATATATATATATATATATATATATATATATATATATATATATATATATATATATATATATATATATATATATATATATATATAGACAAATTGTGTTAGCAAAGTCATGTCTGAAATCTGAAGACAACAAAAGTAGTGGCAGCTAAAGCAATAGTAACGATAGTAACAAATGCTCAAAAAACCTTCCTTGTTTTCTTCAAAGTAATGTGGCTCCCCCCTCCTCCCCTGATGATACACCAATACAACCTTATTCTCAAAGCTGTTTCTAGCACACTGGGCTGCAGGTATAAGGGTCAGTTCTGAGCCACACACTCACTCTCTAGCACTACTGTAAACACAATAATCACCTCTGCTTTTTGTCAATGCTTTTTGAAAAGACTGCTGGCTGTTGTTATTTGTGACAAAGGTACCTAAAATGCACACAGCATAAACAAACATCTCACATTGGAGGGTAAACCATTTGCATTCTGTGCATGTGATTCATCATATAAGTCAGCTAAAAGACCAGCTACTAAAATATCCATCAGTTATCTCAACGCTGGTGTAAACAATGAAATTCTTATAATGTGCTCAGACTTCTTTGAGTCATTTCCATAGCAACTCTATTTCCAAGTCATATTTTTAATGAATAGGTAATGAAAGAAATGTTACATTCCCAACTTCATTGCTAGTACAAAATCGGGCAATAGAAGTCAATTAAGGGAGCTGTCATTTGCTGATGCAGGTTCCTGAATATCAGACAGCCAGGCAAACCTGCTTATTTTGCTGATAAGCTACAGTTTACATACTGTATTTATGCAAATAAAAAAAGAAAGGGTCTGGCATCTGCATACGACTGTTAACAGTGCACCAGGGCTCAGTGTAGCACTTTCTGATGGAGAGCTTCCAGGGGGAATGAGTCCTAGGGTTTTTTTTTTTTAAAGAAGAAACTGTCACAGGTTTATTTATCTTCTTAATTGGTACCTTCTATTAGCGAATCCAATGGGATCTGGTTTTATCTTAATGAATAGACAAGGTGATGATGAGAATTATGTTAAAACGCCTGTTTAAATAAAAAAGGTTTAATTATTGATGAAAAACACACAAAAACAGAGCATTGTGGCTCAGCTCACGTCTCCTTTTAAGATGCTTTTTTCTTATCATTGTGAATTTTCTTTGTTTTTTACATTTTACAAAATGTAGGCATCCGGATCACTTGAGGCTGCAACAGCAGGTTGTGTGAATGCTTTCTTATTCTTACCAACTTATTATATTGCTGAGAGGAATGAATTCTCGGCTTGTTTAATTAGATTCAAGCAGAGGAGATGAAGACTGAACAGGTGGCTGTCAGAAGGCAATCCTGCCAGTCACCCAAAGAAAAATTCCCCTAGACATGCTGTAAGGGTTGTCTGAGACACGGGACCATCACAAGCTGCACTAAGTAACGTGTCAGCTAATTAAGGTACACTGAAGTTAGTTTGCGTTCTATTAAATGAGCAGAGTAATAGGGCTTTCTGTTCTGAGGTCGGGGATTGGGGGAGCCAATAGACTTTGGTACATCACTTCCCGCTGTACCTTATTGTTATGCAAAGGTTGCAACAGAGGTTACTAAAAAAAATGTGTTTGCATTTATTAATCAAGAAGAGTCAAAAGCACACAAAGATATCAAGGCTCCCAATACACTGATGGAGCTTGATGCTTGAAATCCGAGATGAAGTGTTTATGAGATGTTTACAATCTGTTCAAAGCCCTTTCTACTTTGCAGGTGCAAATCCTTTCTACTCGTCACATCAAAGACACAATTGTAAATTAAACATGGTAAACAGGGTGCCACAGGTTTTAATCTTCTCCTTTTTTTTTTTTTTTTTTGGACCCAAAAAAAACAGGAGGTCTAATTAATTTAAAAGCATTGCCTCACAATCATTCCGGATTCATTAGTATGTATTAGTGTGCATTTGCATTCTGTTGGATTGTTGAATTAAATATGCTTTGCCTGCTTTTCTTTTAAAAAAATAGAAGATGTTACTTCAAGAGAACTAAAAGTCTCTGCTTAAGAGCAAGGCCATGGACTACAATGAATAGCCGGCCATAAAGCCCCCCCCGCCCCTCCACCCCCTCCCTCCCTTGATCGCAGAGCACCAAAGATTGATATCGTATTAAGCTCTGATCCTCCGTTGGTACTAGTGATAGTTCTAAATATAGTGTGTACAGACTTTTATCATGTAAATAACTGAGAATGTATTAGATTTTTTGGAGCGGCTGTTTTGTGTGTTTGAAGAATTCTTTGTCTCGGTCTCATTCACCACTCACACTCCCTTATCTTGCATATAACTGTGTCTTTGGTTTTGTTCATCAATTACTTAAAATTAATTCAATCTAGCTTTGTCCCCCCTGCTATGAAGATGAAAGCGATATAAAAGGGTGTTGATCATATTACAAATGACAGCTTACTTTCAGATTACACAAGGAACATTCTTCTTCTTCTTCTTCTTCTTCTTCTTCTTCTTCTTCTTCTTCTTCTTCTTCTTCTTCTTCTTCTTCTTCAGTATAAAAAATTAAGGTGGCCTACAACCTACCTACAGGCTGAGCTTGGACTAAGAAAAACAAAACCAAGAGATAAACTGATTTGTACAATTTTAGAGTCTGGATCCTTACCAGTATCAACAAACAGGCTGCAATGTTTGACAGTTATACCTAAAACCCAGTAGTAATAGTAGCAGTGTTGGTTTATTTCTGTTTATTTCTGTTTATGTTTATTTCTGTTTTTTTAAGACTTGATTTAACACTATACCTGAGCTCAGAACTGTGACAGAACTGTACCATTTATTTCAAGGCAAGTCTGGACATTTTTTAAATGTTTTTTAAAAATTATTTATTCTAGACAAAACCAAGTTGCATAAAAAGCCCACACTATATTGCTAACCTGAACAGGAAGAGGGGGTCACGTTTACATGCCACCTCCCGATGAACTGAATTAATTTGGGGTCTACCGCTGCGAAGATTGGACCCAGCATGGTTCAGTTGAGAAATATGACAACGATACCTCTGAAACAATTTTTTTCACTGATATGATTGAAGCGCAGATAGCAAAAAATAAATAAGGAGTTACCATTGCTGCTATATAGCTTTTGTATATTGTATTTACACAAATCCACACCAGTAGACTCTTCATATATATATATATATATATATATATATATATATATATATATATATATATATATATATATATATAGATAGATAGATAGATATAGATATAGATATATAGATATAGTATACAGTAAAACAATTAATAAATGTTTGGATGTGAATCTATAAACAGATAGACTGATACAACAGATTTTTGGAAATTAAAGCTGACAAATTTTGAGCTTATATACTATACCTTCATTTATGATAAATTTTATTCCCCTCATGGGCTATATGTGGAAGTGTCTGAAGAAATAAAATTGAATTAATGAATAGTTACATACATAGTATTGTATTGTAATTCCTCTATAGTTTACATTTTTTAGATTTTTTAAACATTGAAATATCAAATACCTAATGACGTATCATGTCCCATGGATTCAGGTTCACGTCTTTCAGGCAGTGTATTTATTCCTCGCTAGCAGGTGCGATGCTAGATTATTCTAGGTGCCACTCACTTATAGCCCTTTGACAGGAGCTCTGTGTTTTTTTTTTTTAAATCAAATTTAGGGATCGTTTTTTCTTCTTTCATTCTTTTTTTTCTTTTATGGGAAGGAAAGTAGAAATTGATCTTCCCATGTATTCAGCTTAATCAGACAAATCTTATTTCAGCTGCGAGTTTTCTTGACCCTTGATCGTGAACAAAGCTTGGCACTTTGTCATTCTGGAACAGTTACAAGCCTACTATTACTACCATTGTGTGAGAACTGCTCATAGCACTGAGGAGTAGGCTGGCATGCTGTACTGCCATCTTTAACCTCAAAAGGGAGACTCCCACTGTCGGCTTGTCAAGCAGCAACAAACAGATCTTGACGAATGTTTGGACTGAAACCTTACAATTTGCCTATATTCTTTCTATGTAATTTAATACATAGGCAATTAGCTTGGGAGAACCTACTGGGATAACCCTGCATATAATTATAATCCAAGGCTTGTTGTATAGAGGCCTTTCCTTTTCATTTTGAAACACAATGGTACTTTTCAAGGACAAACAGAACAAATTAGAACTAACAGGTTTCTGTTTGTATTATCAGAGCTTGTATGCCTAAGGATGTTTTTCTTATTCATAGCCTCACTTCAGCTTGGAGCAAAGCATTGAATAATTTAAAGAAATATAATGCCAGGATATCAGCAGCACATATAGAATGAATATATAATGTCAGTCTGTATAACAGTTATAATTCCTGGTTCTTTCCTGTTTCAGTAACCCTGCGTGGAACATTTGAGTCTGCACTAGTGTCCAAGGGTCTTAGACACCCGTACTAAGCTTAACCATGATTTATTCTTTAATGAATATTTCACTACCAAAACAGACTGGGTCAACCTTTTTAACTGCAGCTGCAGTTTGTAGTTGATCATGCCTTGGCAAACCTGTGCTATGCTTCTCTGTACACTATCATACCATCTTGAAACCATAACAGCTGCTTGCTTTAATGTGATGCAGTACAAAACACATTCATGTTTTTTTTTTGTAGAAAAACTAAATTTCACTTTATAATAACATTAATACCCTTCTTCGGTTTGGAACACCTAAACTGCCTATTCTGACAATTATCTATCTGCTAAGTGTTTCAATAAGTATTATAAATTAAATTCTCTAACCTGATCCTATATGGATTTTTATTTAACACTGAGTACAATCAATTAATTGCATTACATGATCAATTTGCAAGCAGTACTTATATATATCTGTGGTAATAGAAGGCACACGACTGTCCCAGAAGGACAAAGTATTAACACTAAGAAGGATTGAACCACATCACACAACCCTTCTAAATCCACGGTGGAAAAGTGGGGAAAACAAACAAGCCTTCAAATGAGGTTGCTTCTCCTAATAAACTGACTAAAGGATTCAGTTGTTGCTAGAATATATAAAAATTGAACTTGGAGTCAGGGAATAAAACTTATTGTACAAGTGATTCAGCTTCAAAAAAAGAAAACACGATCTAATTCTTAGAGGTGAAATTCCTATAATAATGATCAGCTTTTTTATACATAAAAATGCATGTATCATTTGGAAGACATAGTGTGTACTTGTGTACGTAATGCAATTTCCTCTGCACTGACAGATGTACAAACATGCCCATGCTGACGTTCATAAAAAATTAATCATTTTTGGAAAGGAATAATTTTACAGTCTATTTTCACTGCTATGATCCGTAACATGAATTACAAAGTCATCAGTTCCTTGGTGTACTCTCCATTGGATTAGCAGAAACGTATGCTTTGTGAGACATCTGCAGGCAGAGATCCATTTAGAGATGTCTCTAATCTATGTGATTATAACACTACTACTACTAATAACAACATTTAAATCATTCAATTACATCATATTGAGTAACAGTCCAGACCTCCAAGGCATTTTATTTTGCCGTGGTGGTGTATCTCTTTTCCTGGGCAGTGGGTTTGGGTGCTCTGTACTGTATATCTTCAGGGTGACTAGATAGCACTACAGGTTAAAGGATGCTTGGGTTCACATCTGGTTTGGTTCACCCCTAGTTACCCTAAATGGACCAAGGGTTGGGGTTAGAGTTTGATTTAGGGTTAGCTTTAGGATTATATAACATGCATAGATTATTTTAGAAATATGGCAGTTGTGTATTTTGGTCCTGTGATTGCCAATAACTAAATGTCATTCAAAATCTATGCATGCATACTGCAGTAGGTCCAAATAGGTTGCTGTTTACAGTTAATAGAGAGGTGCAGTATGTAAATACATGTTCAAGATTACCTCTGTACAGTATATGCTGTTTGTACTTGTGTCTGTTCTGCTTGAGTGGTGGATCAAATTGCCTTCCAACAACTGCAAAATAATCTTCATCTGACAAACCAAATGTCCCCAGTTCAGAAAATACATAATTCTACTTTATTAATATCACAAAGCCAGGAATAAATGGCAACGTCAATGCAATTTATATATGTACTTTAATCACTGACTGGTACATCTAAGGAGAGAGATAAGGGCCAAGCTCTGTTTATTTGAATTACTTGATGAAACCATTTTATTTGGCAATTGATTTCTTTATTTTTATCCTTGTAGTTAAAATGACTTCGTGTTCTAAACCTAAATGTACACGTTAGACACCATGCGTTTTTTTTTTTTTGTTGAAAAAATCCATGTATTTATTTAATTAAGGAACGTGACTACAGGGGGTTAATGAATTTGCTTCCAAAAGTTCTAACAGAAATATGTTTGAGGTTCACAGTAGGCAGCTGAAAACCATCCATTTTTAAAAATACTTTAATAAATATTTTAATAAAATGTTTAAATAACATACACGCAATCTTATAATATAAACATATTCTCAAATATATAACCTTAACATTTATACATGTATGCATATAAACCCACAACCCAGACCCATACCTTGAGTGGTAATTATTACATCATTGGACTAGCCTGATAAGAAATGTTACAACATTTTTTTTAAAAAAAATTTGTACATCAGCCGACAGTATATATAGTAATATATATATATATATATATATATATATATATATATATATATATATATATATATATATATATATATATATAACATATCTATTTTTGTAATTCATTTAGAAATGGGCCCCACATTTTAAGGAAGTAATTCAATTTCCCTTTATCTGTCTGGTAGCTGACAGAGCTGCCATCATTGGTATCAGCATACGTTTTTGTTCCTTCTGTCCCACACAGTTCTCCCTCACTGTTCAGTAGGCACTGAGATGAGACGTCTCCAGCTGAGAGGACAACGTGCCTGCAAACACCATGAGGATCCAACGGCTTGCACTGATTTGCAAGTTGTTGCCAACTCCACTATAGCTGCCCACTAGGGGTTTATGGTTTAATGTGAGAGTGCATGAGGCAGTTAGCAGCCCTGGGGGTTACACGTACATTTCCAGCAGGATGACACAGATATCTGTCTCTCTGAAAATCATGATGTTGTGTCCTAACAATTCATAAGCCTACTGCTTTTGAAGAACTGCTTGACACCTGCATAAACCATCCCACTGTAACCATTTTTAAATACTGTGACTGTAGGAAAACCAAAGAAGTGCGACACTCCATACTCCAGGATGAAAATCCTGTGATCTGAAAAACTGTAGTAGGGCCCTCATGTCTTTGTGAGGGATTTAAAGTAAAGACTAATGACAGGTCTAATGGAGAAGAAGCATTGGCATACAAGAGAAAGGGTGACAGCAACGGGATTTTCTGTGCGGCTGATTTTATTTTCTTATTATAATGAAGATGTGTCAAAAGTAAATGCATAAATAAATATATAAATAAAAGGTTTGATGATTTATAGCAGGGATAGCAGGTGCAGTACTACACTTGGGTCATATTTACATGGTCCAGTTCATCAGCCTTTCAGTGGAGTTACCTTGTGGAGCAGCAGCTCAAATGAATTCAGTATTATAGAAATGAGGTTGCTGTTATATAAATGCCAGAACCTCTGGGGCAAATTGATGTCCACGTTGTTGTATAATATGAAGATCACAGCATTCCTTGCACACTCAGCAGCCCTGCCCTTTAGTTAATTTCTCAAGAATTCCTGGATAATGCTGTTTGCCTGTGGCACTACTGTGCTGCATGACCACCATTCACATCTGAGGGAAAGTCTAGGCATCTTCAGGTTGCACTGCTGCTGGTGACAATGCTATTTAATTCATGACACTGTTTAAATTACCTCTAGAAAAGGTTTCAACAGTTGAAGTACAGCAAAGTGTAATTAAGCACAGTGAAAGCATGATAAAGCATAAGGAAGCATAGTAAAGCACAGAGTTATGGTAAAGCACATTACAAAAGAAACCATGGTAAACTAACTCTTATAAAAGTTTTCCATAGTAAAAGTACAGCAACATTTAATTAAGCACAGTAAAAGCATGGTAAAGCATAGAGAAGCATTGTAAAGCACAGAGAAGTATGGTAAAGCCTATTTAAAAACATGGTATACCAGGGTAAACTATGGTTAATGCATAATATAACCATAGAAAAAGTGTGGTAAAAGTGCAAAAATACTGTGCTAAACTTTTATAATGGCAGAAGTGTATATACTAAAGACAACCTTCAGTAAGTCCGTTCACATAAAAAATTCAGGCAATTTCTATTTATTCAGCCATCTGTCCCTCTATTTTGCCTGTTCTCAACAGTGTAGTCTACAGAGAGGGCTGGAGATCACCTGAGCATCATAAAGGGAGTCTGAGGCTGGCTGTTGGTGGAACACATTGAGAACACAGCTGCTGTCCTGCCACCTGGTTTAATGAGGTTCCTCAAGTAAGTGGACAAGTGTTCTTTCTCCAACAGTTGCCATGGCGATGGAGAGCACTGCTCCAAACAGGTGTCAGCAGAGTTTAAATCAGAGTGAATCATCTGGGAGAGGTATCTCAAACTGAGATCATGGGAGCACATACATGTACTGCCCCCTGCAACATGTTACTATCTTTAGTCATAAATACATAGTGATTTAATGGCTGTTGAGAATAAGGGTTGAATGTGTCAGGAATGAATAGATGTTTACTTTAATTCAGAATAATTTAAATTACTGACATTTTTCTCCTGAATCCCCACCCAGTTTATTATTTCAATAAAGCTATCCCGGGTATATAAAAATAACACTGTTTACAAAGCTTGTACAGGATTGTTGAGCCATTGCTGTTACTGCTGGCAATACCCACAGAGATTGATCCTTTTGCACAGTGGTTAAATGTCACCAGCCTTCTCCTGCAGAACCACTAGAGGACCAGACAATGCTGTCCTTAAAAATGTACCACCAAATGTTCCTGTCAGGACACTCCACTCTGATTAGTTCTCATATTATTGTTAATAAAACAATGAATAAGCCTCTCCCAACACTGAAACCCTAAACCTAAGCCATTACACATCTAAAGTAGTTCATGTTTGGCAGTGAAGAAGCATTTTTGTTACTTAAAAAAAAAAACAAGGTGCTGACTTCCTCAGTTGTCCCGACAGGAACATTTGCTGGTACCTTTGTAGGCACTGCTCAGACAGCACCTTTTAACAAGGCCCCCTTGCATCCCTGCTGCCTCCCACTAGGGGAATAAACAGCACTACAGTTCACCTGGGATGATGTAGAAACTGGTCAGTTTTCACCATCTTTGAATCAACCTTTTCCACAAGGGTTTTTGGCTCTGCAGATGTTAGTTTCAGAGCTAACTTCCCTGTCCACCAGGCTGCATTATCTCAAGTAAGGATATACCAAGCACGAAACAGATTTGTTATTCATGTAGTCTATTTATTTAAATTCACATGAAGAGAATTCACTCTGTTTGCACTCTGTACGCTCGCACCACATGCATAATATGAGGCAGAAATAACACCTTTAAAATGAATAAGAAATGACTTGCCGCAAATTCCAATTCCAAAAGCCTGTATCGAGTTAAATTCCTTGGCAGGAGATACATGATTACAGCTCTGTGTATTTCTTTCAGAACAAAGTATTTAGAAGTTTTTGTAGCTTTACATTTTACATTCTGAAAAATGAATAATACAAGCAAATAAAGGGAGGACAGACCATTTATATAAATTCTGAAACTGCCAACCAATTCATTTAAAAAATGTCTTATATTGAATCAACCAGAGGATTGGTTGGCAGCTATACTTTAAGGTTCTGAGTGGTTCAGTTGACTGCCTTAAAAAATAATAATAATAATAATAATAATACGGCAATAATTGAAAAAGTAGGAAAGTCAATTCAAACTGTAACCTATACTTCACTGAAAAGGGGAACCAGATAAACTCAAAGAACTTAAGAACAACTTTAAATGTCTGAATATTTTAATAACTAGTCTGAAAAAAACGGTAATGTGTTGATTATACATATAAAATAGTATAGAGTATAGAGTGTTATAGTTGATGACAGGCAATTCAATATATTTTAACCCATTAGTTTCTATTCTTCACTGTACTACTAGACCATATGTGTGTATGGAATTGACCTTGTTATAAAATGATCACACGTTACTTCTTTTACCATATTCACACAACCTAAACATGTTTTGAAAATGCAATTGTGAACAAGGTTTCAATCTCTTGTTTTCAATATGTGTTCATTTTTTAAGCAGTATGGGTAGTGTGTTGTAGAGGTGCAATTCATATGTTTTTATTTTAAAAAAATCACTTTAAAGGTAGCTAACTAAGGTCTTGCCTTATTACAAAAGCAGTAACTAATACAAATAAATGGCACAGCCCTGCGTTAAATGTGGTGTTAGCAATTGATAGGATAACGAAACATGGCGCCCACTCTCTGACAGCTCCTCTGTTATCTGAGGATGACAAGAAGTGACAGAAAACAAGATGCATTGTGATGGGGCATGTGGAAATTGGCAAGTGAGTGAAGAAAGCAACCTAGTTCTCTTCTGCACTTAGAGATTGCTGGAGGCGGTGAAGAACCCTTTAGGAAATGCCTCGCAGCAGGGTGCAGCAGCTGAGTGTCCATCAAACAATACTCCAGCTAAAGTGGGCTGCTGAAACAAAGAGGGAAGAGAGTGACTAAAGATAAAAAAAAAGGCGGGGCACTGTATTTTGGACTTGTCCTCGGAAAGGCTTTCCGCACAGGACTTTGCTAGTTCATAACGATGTTGTTGTCAAGATCTGTCACAGTCCATGTGTTAAGCTTTGCTTTGATCTGGGTTCTGTTTTGTGAAGGACTGAATGTGTCACTGATGTTAATTGAGCACGACACAAACACTTACTTTTAAATGTCCCCTTTTTTCTTTTTTCTTTTAGCTTCTTCTAACAAATTTGTCTTCAAAGCCAGAGCCTTTCAATGTCTTTCAATGTCTTTCATGGAAGGCCTCTGCTGCACTACAATCACTTTGCCTATGACTTGCATACATAAACACAGAGGGGGATATTTCAGAACTTTTTCCCACTAATATACATATTCTAACGTTCTGTGCTATGGAGGTGAGACAGACCCAGGGAGACCAGATGGGATTCAAAGTAGGCTTTTTATTTCTGAACTAAAAATGAAATAAACAAACAGAGAATCCCTGTTTGGGTTAGGGATCACGCCAAAATAATTCTAAAAATGAAATCTCTCTCTCTCACTACACTTTCACTCGTTTTCTTGTCATACACTCCTTCATACTATCTCACTGTTTCACAGTTAGGCGCTCTTTTCTCTCTGCCCCTCACAGTTCTTTCTCCAATCAAGTCCTCACGCATTCACCCGCTTGTGCCTATCACCCCCCCCCCCCCCTGCAATTTATAGCCTCCGGGGGACCCGCCCACTACACGCACACACATGCAAACACTAACGGCATGGCCGTACCCTCACAATGCACATAACATTAAATGGGACATAACAAACAAGACAAACACAATGTTCCGGATGCCGCTATTGCCAGGGTCATTACAGTATATACATATAGTATGTATGTTTTGAAGTGTTTTTCCAATGTGAGTTGTTGTACAAATCACACTAGGCTATTAACATCACAATTACATTTTTTTCACTTTAATTTTGTATCGAAATTCAATTTACAAAACCAGATTAAAAAGCAGAACAATATACTGTACAAGATCCATTAAGAAACTATCCAGGAAAAGTAAAGGACAGCTTGATAACGATAGCTGTACCACTCACCCAGGCCTGAACTTAGATGTTGAGACAGAAGGCGAGAGCAGAGCAAGGAAGGCTTTCATGCTGCTCTCCGAGGAGCCATTTACACAAAGTGATGTACAACTCTCACAGCACTGGGCCTGTCAGTCTGCTTCATGTCTTCATATCACTAACTGGAGTGCTGGCATATACAACAGAGAATGACATTTTAGAAGGAGGACATGCCTCTTACATTTTTTCACTTGCGAGCAATCCTTCAAAATTTGTTATACTTAACATGCTTTTCTCAAGGAAGAAGATCCAGCTATTTATATTGCCCATGCAACAAGTACCCGCACTATCAATGTAATTAATGAGGTAATTACATGTAGTCATATCTGTCACACAGTAATAACTGATAATTATGATTAAGTTAGGGCTATGACTGGGGTTAGGGTAACTGAATATGAATTGATTTGGTATCATATAACAAGGTACTGGCATTTGTTGTCCAGTTAAGATTGAGTATTGCTGAAGATCCCTTTTAGAAGTTACTTTGCAAAGTTTAAAAAATACAGAATAAAATGAAGACAAAAATGAAATACAAGCGAATGAAACTAATTTTTCTCTCTCCATTCAACAGTGTTCTCCAACACTGCCTGGTCTTGAAATGATCATTATCACAGCCAGTTGCTGAAAAGATGAATAGATGTGTTCACAGGCGGGGTTTCAGAACATCAAACCTCTCTGTGGCCTCGAGAATGAACACAGAATAGTCGAGGATCTTTAACAAAGGGGAGGAGAACTAAACTTGTGGTGTGTTTGTGATGTGCATGGACTGTGTAGTTGTCAAACAATGTGCTCTAAACACCATCAGCGTCTAAATGAATAAGGCTGCATTGAGACCCTTCTAGAGCTCAATTAATGCAATACAAATAGAGAACGCTATAGATCTGGACACACATGTGTTTCTGGACAGCTGAAAGAAAATGTTTTGCATGTTTTTTTCACCCATTATTTTACACAATATTAGTAAGACCATTGTACTGTGGTAGCAAATTATTCACATGCATCCAAATATGTTGTATTTTTATTTTTATTATAGGCTATGTTGTAACAGACAATCTTTGTAAATAGACATTTTGTATAATGACCAAATGTTATGGGACATTTGCTCGTATGAAAAAGAAAATGGATATAAAATCAAAAAAAGATTGAACTTCAATTTGGCTTATGTTTTGAAATGCATCATGTGACAGGACCAGTCATCTTGGCTTTCGCCATACATGCTTGGTTATTATATTAGTATAAACAACACAAATAGGAAATAAATCATAATTGCAGAGCACGTTTTGAACTGCGCTCCACCATTGAGCTGGCACATGGTAATTCATTGCACCTGTTGCTACGCAACCACACTGTCATGTGACATAAGAACATAAGAACATAAGAAAGTTTACAAACGAGAGGAGGCCATTCGGCCCATCTTGCTCGTTTGGTTGTTAGTAGCTTATTGATCCCAAAATCTCATCAAGCAGCTTCTTGAAGGATCCCAGGGTGTCAGCTTCAACAACATTACTGGGGAGTTGATTCCAGACCCTCACAATTCTCTGTGTAAAAAAGTGCCTCCTATTTTCTGTTCTGAATGCCCCTTTGTCTAATCTCCATTTGTGACCCCTGGTCCTTGTTTCTTTTTTCAGGTCGAAAAAGTCCCTTGGGTCGACACTGTCAATACCTTTTAGAATTTCGAATGCTTGAATTAGGTCTCCACGTAGTCTTCTTTGTTCAAGACTGAACAGATTCAATTCTTTTAGCCTGTCTGCATATGACATGCCTTTTAAACCCGGAATAATTCTGGTCGCTCTTCTTTGCACTCTTTCTAGAGCAGCAATATCTTTTTTATAACGAGGTGACCAGAACTGCACACAATATTCAAGATGAGGTCTTACTAGTGCATTGTACAGTTTTAACATTACTTCCCTTGATTTAAATTCAACACTTTTCACAATGCATCCGAGCATCTTGTCGGCCTTTTTTAAAACTTCCCCACATTGTCTAGATGAAGACATTTCTGAATCAACAAAAACTCCTTGGTCTTTTTCATAGATTCCTTCTCCAATTTCAGTATCTCCCATATGATATTTATAATGCACATTTTTATTTCCTGCGTGCAGTACCTTACACTTTTCTCTATTAAATGTCATTTGCCATGTGTCTGCCCAGTTCTGAATCTTGTCTAGATCATTTTGAATGACCTTTGCTGCTACAACAGTGTTTGCCACTCCTCCTACTTTTGTGTCGTCTGCAAATTTAACAAGTTTGCTTACTATACCAGAATCTAAATCATTAATGTAGATTAGGAATAGCAGAGGACCTAATACTGATCCCTGTGGTACACTGCTGGTTACCACACTCCATTCTGAGGTTTTTTCTCTAATCAGTACTTTCTGTTTTCTACATGTTAACCACTCCCTAATCCATGTACATGTGTTACCTTGAATCCCAACTGCGTTCAGTTTGAGAATTAATCTTTTATGCGGGACTTTGTCAAAAGCTTTCTGGAA
Source organism: Polyodon spathula (assembly GCF_017654505.1). Classification (NCBI taxonomy): domain Eukaryota; kingdom Metazoa; phylum Chordata; class Actinopteri; order Acipenseriformes; family Polyodontidae; genus Polyodon; species Polyodon spathula. The sequence continues at coordinate 5,553,743 of NC_054546.1, read as the reverse complement.
ATCTAAATAAACCATGTCATATGCTTTGCAATTATCCATTATCGATGTTGCATCCTCAAAAAAATCAAGCAAGTTAGTTAGACACGATCTCCCTTTCCTAAAACCATGTTGACTGTCTCCCAGGACCCTGTTACCATATAGGTAATTTTCCATTTTGGATCTTATTATAGTTTCCATAAGTTTGCATATAATAGAAGTCAAGCTTACTGGTCTGTAGTTACCTGGTTCAGTTTTGTTTCCCTTTTTGTGGATTGGTATTACGTTTGCAATTTTCCAGTCTGTCGGTACCACCCCTGTGTCAAGAGACTGCTGCATGATCTTGGTTAGCGGTTTGTAAATTACTTCTTTCATTTCTTTGAGTACTACTGGGAGGATCTCATCCGGCCCAGGGGATTTGTTTATTTTAAGAGCTCCTAGTCCCTTTAACACTTCTGCCTCAGTTATGCTAAAGTTATTTAAAACTGGATAGGAACTGGATGACATGTGGGGCATGTTGTCAGTATCTTCCTTTGTAAAAACTTGTGAAAAGTAATCATTTAATATATTTGCTATTTTTTTTTCTTCATCTACGATTTTGCCATTTGTATCTCTTAAACATTTAATCTCCTCTTTGAATGTTCTCTTGCTGTTGTAATATTGGAAAAACATTTTGGAATTGGTTTTAGCTCCCTTAGCAATGTTCATTTCTATTTCTCTCTTGGCCTTTCTAACTTCCTTTTTGACTTGCGTTTGCAGTTCCGTGTACTTTTTCTGCGTACTTTCTTTTTGGTCCTTTTTTAATGCTCTGTAAAGTGTCTTTTTTCACTGAATATTTTTTTTAATTGATCTATTACACCATTTTGGCAATTTAGTTTTACATTTAGATTTGTCTACTTTAGGGATGTAATTGTTTTGTGCCTCTAGTACTACATTTTTGAAGAACAACCATCCTTCTTCTGTGGGTGTTTTCTCTATTTTACTCCAATCTACTTCTGTTAGTCTTTGTTTCATACCTTCATAGTTTGCTTTTCTAAAATTGTAAACCTTAGGTTTAGTCATTACTTTTGGGGTTTTAAAAAACACTTCAAATGAGACCATGTTGTGGTCTGAGTTTGCCAGTGGTTCTCTGACCTTTTAGTTATTCTGTCTTCGTTATTTGAAAAGACGAAATCAAGGCATGCCTCCCCTCTAGTCGGTGCCTTGACAAATTGTGTTAGGAAGCAGTCATTTGTCATTTCCACCATTTCAATTTCATCCTTCGTGCTACCCATCGTGTTTTCCCATTTTATATGGGGGAAGTTGAAATCCCCCATTAGTATGGCTTCTTCTTTGCTACACGCATTTCTAATGTCATTGTATAACAGATTATTTTGCTCACCGTCTGAATCTGGTGGTCTATAGCATGCTCCTATTATTATGCCCTTTGAATTTTTGTCCGTTATTCTGACTCATATTGATTCGGCTATATTTTCTTTGTCTAGTTTTAACACCTGGGCTGCAAGACTGTTTCTTATGTATAGGGCTACCCCTCCTCCTCTTCTGTCCTGCCTGTCTTTCCTATACAGTATATACCCCCAAATATTATATTCGTCCCCACCACTCTCAGACAACCAAGTTTCAGTAACACCTATCACATCATAGTTACTTGTTAGTGCAGTAGCTTCAAGTTCTAGAATTTTGTTTCTGATACTTCTAGCATTTAGATAAATACATTTAATGGTTGTCTTACCTGAGTTGTTGTTCTTGTTTTGATGCGGTCTCCCTTCTGTTTTTTTGTTGATTTCTCCCTAACCCTAACCCTAACTCTAACCCTGAGTCCTTTTCATGGATTGCTTCTGTCCATTAAGTCAATGCTGTGTGTGTTACTGTCTGCCAATGACTGTCTACTTATAAACCTGAAATTGTGATTTTAGATCATACGAAAGGCCCTACTTAATCATTTTTGTGCAGCACTGAAATGTTTGAATGTAACAGTTCTGAAGTCCACCAAAGTTGCTTCATACCATTTAAGGCAGATACATTTGCCATTACTATTATCAATCATTCTTTATTTTATATAGCACCTTTCATAGCGGACCACCATCACAAAGCACTTTATTACTGTTGAGCATATATTTCAATTTCATTTTAGAGCCCTGAGAAGGTTTACAGGAGATTAGATGCCACCATAGTTATTTTATCCATAAATATTTTGACAGGCAAGACTCCGGCCTGTAATCTCATAATGGCAGTGATGCTAAAAAACCTTTATTCTGAAATGACAACGCTTTCCTTTTCGTCCGTCTTCCCTGTCAATTTCCCAACCCTGTTTCAAACCGTGCGGAATGGCAGCCGTCATTCCTGTGAAGCCATGCATGGGGAGAAACCGTTGAAATGCAAGACGCCTCCCATGCAGCTGTCACTCGCATTGACACCGACATGCTGGAGAATCGCTCCCAATGTTTTGTGTGACTGACCCAGATGGGAAAGGTCATGGGGTTACCTTCCTCCAAGCCGTCCCTGTGCCAATCATTCCCGGAGCGCAGAGAGGAAACACAGGGCTACAAATTGACTGCTGATATATTGTGTGAGTTCAGCTGCCCGCCTTCCACTCCCCACACCGCTCCTCTCATTACCTCTCTTGAGCTGCTCTATTCCGCCCCAATTAGACATCGTCTCCTCCTATTCAGCCTGTGCGATCCTGTCTGAGTGTCATGTGTTGCAGGATCTCTTTGAAAAATGCCTCACTGTTTTGCCATTGTACAAAATAATGCCCCCTATATTGGAACAGACAGAGTGCATGAAACAGAGTGACGTTCACTGACAATTTCCTAATTTGTGTGTGCCGTCTGAATCTCTATTGTTGTATTTACTCAGTAAGTTGCCTATTAATTATTCTAGCAACAAATTGCTTCTGAAAAGACCCAGCCTTGAGCAGTCTTTTCCCTGTGCAGTAATAGTAAGCCTAGTAAAATTAACAACAGGGCCCTCTGAACCGTGTGTATGTATGCATATTCTGAGTTATCTCTCCATGTATATGTATTTAATCAAAACTGCTTACAACAGTTGTGCTGTGTATACATGTGATTTAATATTAGACAGATGGCCCTTCTACAAGGGGCCTCTACTGTGCATACATAAAAAGACCAGTTTCATATAAGGACACGTGGGACAATATAATTTTATCTTCTAGGTGGCCTATAGTGTATATATATATATATATATATATATATATATATATATATATATATAGACATAGACAGTAATCGTGATATATTTGCTAAGAAAAGGGTACAGTATTTTAAACAAGCCTATAATGAATTATTCATCCTATGAAGGGAAATTCAAATGTTGTAGATCAAGCCGACCATTCTTACTTTAATCACACCACTAAACCATTATTACACAACTGTAGTTATGTATTCACATTATGCATATAGAATGCAATATCTGACCTAAAAGAAGCAACACATAGAACTCCTTGTCAAGGGTAAACTCTACCATGTATATATATTTTTTTTATATAGGTTTGCTGTGTTTTCAATCAGTGCATTTTCAAGAGCTTGACATTTTATCACAAGGAAGTTGATAAGGTATGACTTTTCATCTTCTATTGGCAGCTTAGAAATGAAATCACCTTTCCTTTCCACTACCAAGTTTTAGAAGGAAATCTACTCATGTGTTTCAGAGTGTGTGCTTTTTGGAGAATGTGCTTTTCTCTACAGTACAGTGAAAAAGGGCCATCTGTAAAGTATAGCTGATACTATATTAATTGTTTTATTTATGTGCCTATCTCACAATGTCACTATCTGGGTCTGAATCATGCTTGCATTACAGCTTCAAGTTGATATATATAATTTTTATTTTGGTGGTGATTTTTTGGGAAGGGGATATCTTTGTTTAATGACATGGGTAATATAGTACTGGGGAAATTAAATTACCAAATTTATTAAGAATTATTATTTTTTCTTTCAACACATATACATCTGCTTTCCTTTAATCATAAAAAAGTGATGTTTTTTTTTTTTTTTTAATTGAGTGTTAATTGGTCTATATTTTGTTGTATCCAGGCATTAATGCTGTTGGACTTTCACCAGAAGAACCCAGCTTGCACAGCTGGCCTGATGTATACCATTCAGTGGCTCATTTCACACCACCAAAGAAAAACTCGAAGAGCCACTCTCCCACCTGTCCGTTATAAACGCAATATAAGAGATGCAATAAAATGTCAGTTTATCGGTCAAAACCCCACCGCAATAAGACTGGATACATGTTAACACCTAATCCTATTTGCTGCTCTGTAACGCTAATGCTACTTGACAATGAAAACTCTGCTGGTAAATATCTGAAGATGACTCCTTGATCTAAATAAGAAACTAACTGACCATGGCATCTTGGAGAGCAACAAAAAGACTTTAATCTGAGACATCCCTGGACTCTCGGTAGGTGCTCTCTTTGTTTTATTAATGTTTTTGTTTTATTTTGTTTCTGTTTTGGGGTTAAACAATCAAGCTAATTAAAAGAAAACAGGTTTCACCTGGATTTATACCAGTCTAACATCCAGAACAGGCTGAAATCGGATCTTATTTGATCCTACTCAGAAGCATTTTAAAAAGCTTCCATTTTAATACATTAATCTAAAAAGAAGATACCTTTTTTTGACCATTGGTTGGGTAAATCCTTGATTCTGTAAAGCTTCACAACAGGAATGAATGAATGAATGAATGAATGAAACTGTCAGGTTAAGAACACCATTTATACATTTTGGGGTAAAATTTGGTTAAACCCCAATTTCAAAGATTCCATTTGGTGGGTAGAAATCCGGCTTTATCGGGTTTAGCCCCAAAACAACTAATAATAAGGGCACTTTTGAAAAGAGGACAGTTCTACTTGCTCCTATAGCCAGACTGCCTGAGGGTTGTCCTACAATGTAAGAAATCAAGGGTTCAAATCCTCCCTCTGCACCTAACATTGGTGTTAAATAAGCACTCGCTGTCTTCATACTTTAAATCCTGGTTTTGATCATCAGAACAACAACAGGCTGACCTCTGGTGGAGAAAGAGCATACTGCAAGCTTAATCATTCTTGTTCTGCTATCCAGTGGCCTTTAATATCCATTTAAATCACAACAAATTAGAAATTGTTTTATATTTTAAAATGATAAATAGGAATAAAGAAGAAGAAGAAGAAGAAGAAAAGTACAGTTAATTTTCTAATAATTTCTGTATGTGCTTTATACTAAAGGAAGCACACATTCCTAACTATTAAAGATCTTCTAATAAGAATCTCTATGCTGTATCTGAGTTTCTAACTTTTTGCTTTGACTCTCGTAATCAGTCTTAAACCTGTCTGACAACATTCGGATATATACCAGTAAACATTACACAAGAGCATCTTCTCTCCATGGAAACAGATCAGTAGCCTCTGCTGTAATAATTGATGCTTGTTTTCAGATGCTGCACCTCATCAGTGCATTGGATCCCTTTTAAGCCTCTGTGTGCTGCTCAGTGTCGAGGAACAAACACAAGCCCTTCCTATAAATAAATACTTCTTGTCAGCAATGCCAAATAACTCTGTGCTAAGGATTATGCTTGAGTAACTGCTAACAAGCAAACACATCGGTAAACATTGATTCACAAGCAAATGAGTAGCTGAGCCCCAGTGCATTAGCTTTCTATTTCCAGTCCATATCAGTCATTGCATGCTTTTTTTAGTGATTACTGCTCTTCTCTCAAAAAGGTGTACGGTGCCAGCACTGGAGCACAACTATCAATAGTGTAACACAGTTTCCTCGTGAACTTACCCTAAGGGGATAGCCTTTCAATCTGACACCAGACACATATCTCCTGATGTACCATCAACATCACATTGTTTGTTGTTTACTGCTTCATTTAACCTAGATAATATCTAGATATACTGTAGCATTTTAAGACTGAAGTTAACCCTTATATAAAGTATGCTGTGATATAAGTATGACAAAGCAAGACTATAGTAAATGCTAGTTTAAACATCTGAAAAGGATGATACACTGAAAAATGTCTGTGCTAATGCATTATGGTAACCCTTTATCTTTAATATTTCTACATATTGTGCATTTGACTGTTTTGAAGTTATGGATTCATTTTAAAACCAGTAACAATATTGTCCCTAGGGTGGAATTATGAGCTGGAAGAGTAGTTGAAGGTTTTATAATACTCATTAGAATACTGGCTGAACAAATCACCTGACATGACTGATAGGTTTGCAAAATGAAACTGAATATAACAATAAAACAAAACCTTTAACACCATACTTAAAGATTTTAAATTAGGATGGCTGTTTTTAACAAACTGTTTTTAATTCTTATCAAATTTAACTAAACATGTATACATTACTACTACTATAGTTATTAACATGACCTTTTAATAAAATCTACATTTTTCTTAGATACAAAATATTGTGGATGCCACCACCGTGTATATAAAAAATATATGAACATCTCAGCAGCCTGGAGTCCTACTGCGCATTGGTTACCAGAATAGAGAGCTGGGAGTCAGCAGGGATCTGGAATGGGTTTCATTACATTTATCATATTTAAAGGACAATGTGATGCAGCAAAGCCTTTTCTTGGAAGGTATCCTGTAAACTGTTATTCCCCTTCTTCCAATAACAGACAATGACATTCATTTCCACAACCCACCCTTTGAAATGACTTTAGACTCTGATAGAACTGCTATTTATTTGTTATTTGTTATTTGAAATGTATGCAGCTGAGCTTTGCTATATAAAAATGTTTTAAAAGTCCTATGCTTTGGAAGTGTCTCCCATGTGGTGCGTCATGAAGTTCGGTGAATGGCTTTTATTTTCAGTGGCATTGGAAAAACTGTCAGCATGACTGATCTCACTCATTGTGCTCACATTCTTAGGCTTATGTTATTGAAATTACCTCTGCAGCCACATTTATTCAAGACATACAGAAATCAATAAATTACTAGATAACAGAGAAAGGCCTTTCCATACACCGTAGCAGCTGTACGTTGAAAAGAAAAATCTATGTGAAGTTAATGAAAAGAAAACATTATGACCGCTACTTATTATATATAACACACAGTGCCACTGGTGGCCAAATACTGTAAGTGCAGTTTGGTTTATTTGGAAATTAATTTGTACCATCAGATAGCCAATGTTTTATTGTTAATTCTGTCAAAGATCTTGGTGAAGTAAGACCAGAAATAGACTCTAAACACTGATGAATGGCAGTGAGTTTTATTGTAAATAATAATAATAATCAAAAGATTTAAACAAAAACACATGACTGAAAATAAAGGGCACATTGGCCAAAGTAAATAGACAAACAAACAAAGTGAAAGAACCCAACAAGTATCATACGAGTCCTCTCGCACGATTAGCATTTGTTTATATTTAAATTACTCTCCTCTCTCTCATCCGTTCTCCACTTCCCGAACACACAACCCCGAGTGAGTGAAAACATGCTGCTTATATGCAGCTGTACCGAGACTCGTTTGCTAATCAATCATTCAATTGGAGTCTCGGTACAACTGCACGTGAATTAATAAAGTATAATTCCCCGTGCTCACATATTACATTTTTACCTGCACGTGAAGTGTTGTACAAGCCTCGTGCCTAAATACAAATATACATTTTAAACAGTTGTGCTTGTAACCCATATTTATATCCTGTGTATTTTATACATAAACACCAACATTAACACGCTACATACAACATAAAACACTTACAAATATAAAGGGGCGGGACACTCCGCCACAAATGGTGATGATTGTTTTAGGAGAAGAATGTGAAACTGAAGAAGCCAAATTGAACTCCCAGTTCAGCCTAGATACGCAATAAAGCATTCTACTATAGTGTCTGAAATTGTTCCAGTCTTAAGACCCAAACCACAATTGTGTACATTTGGTCTTATATCTCTGTAGCTCTTTTACACATGACAGTAATATAATGCAAGCTGAAGTAATGACTTTGCCCAAGAATCCCATTAGATTTGCCACAGTAAAAGTTCCTCGCTGAGCAATTGATTTTTGCCTTTTTATATGCAGGGAAGTCAGGTCTGATGCTCCTGCAGCTGCATGCAAACAGAACAATTGCTGCTCCTACCAAGCTATCTGATAACCCTGATTATAATTGATGCTTCCCTCACTATATGCATTTATTTTGCATCTTTCTGCATGTGCCTGACTGGCAATGTGTAACACTCCAGGATCCCATTTCTTAGTTAAGCTGAATACGTTGAAAGACAGTTCAACACAGTATTGATTGTGAAACATATTTTATTGCTACATGTGTTGCATACAGTTGAGAGGATACGGAAAAGCAACATATCTTATGAATTTTGTGCCTTTCAACAACATGTAAATATGTGTACTCCAAGGTGCATTTCAATGTACATGAATAGCATTTTCAGTTTTGGGCTGAATTACAAAGCAGAAAAATACAAAAGTAAGATCCTTTTGGAAAAAAAACCCAAACCATGAAACTTTAAAGACCATGGTACTGTGCGTAAAAAATAATTTACATTTGTTTTAGTACTGTAGTATTTCTCAGAAGAATAATAAAATGTCCATTATTATATAATCAGACATGTATTACATATTATGTAAATCTAAAATCATGCAAGTTAATGCAAGTTCTTAGGGCTGTTCTCTGGATTTAGGGAATTTGAAGCAATCGGTTTAAAGTGCCCTGAATTCAACATACGACACCTACCTGAATCCATTGTAAAGGACATTTTCTTTCTCTCTCTCTCTCACACACTCTACCTTATCGTGAAAGGCTGTATTGCCTGAGATTAGAAAACCTCAAATCATAAGGCACATTTATTTTTAAAGGATAGGTTATTGGCTAGAATTTTTAGGCTTTTAAAAGTTCAGCAATAAAAAATATCTGCTGCAATAGCAGTGCCTAATGCAATTTCATTACAAAAATGTATGCGTTTTAATAAAACAATAATATGATTTTACAAGGTGTACATATAGCTCTCAACATCTAATAAAGGTTAAAGCTGCAGGACAAGGAAGTTTCCAGCATTCTGATTAGGTGTTGATTGATTGATGTTGGTAAGTGACACTAATAGAACACAACAATTCAATACACCCATCAATCATATCAATTGTATTTAACGAGGGTCTGATAAATCTTAATAATTTGTATGTTATCTGTAGGATGGCACCTCTTACAGCACAGTGCCCATAACCCCATGGTGGCTCAGAAAGAGAAGTGTCCTGCACTAACCCAGTAGCAACACCTGCCACACATTTGTCTTGGACTTAACCTATCCAAGCTCAGACTTAGACAACATCAGGTAGCAATTTATTTTTATATATATATATATATATATATATATATATATATATATATATATATATATATAGATAGATAGATAGATAGATAGATAGATAGATAGATAGATAGATAGATAGATAGATAGATAGATATAATTTAACAAAAGTCAGACAATGGTGAATATTTGAATTGGATAAACAAAATAAACTATCACCATATAATACATGTGGGGAAAAAAAACAATCCCCTAAATTGAACTTCTTGACGTTATGGTTTTCTAAAAGTAAATGAATAAAAGAAAACTACATGATGGTATTAGTTAGCAGTTTCATATCTAGGGCTCACACCTTTACACAAAACAAAGGCAATGAATGCACATTTGGAAGATTTATTGTGCAGATTGTTTGTTTCTGCTGTTATACATCAATGATTACATTTTCTAATGTGATTACTGTTCAGCTTTCTGTTTGTGCTTCATTCTAAAAAGTTCTCAGCGAGAGTCTAGGTGAATCGATGAGTTGCTTGTGCCTGGTTAAGGAAAAAATAAATCCTTACTGTGGCGTGTCATGACTTTGGTAAACATGACATTTACCTAACAATAATACCTTCAATAATATATTTAATAACACAACATAACTACTGCAGTACTTACATATCAAGTATGGTACTTTTTTCAATATAATAAACGTTATATATCACAGAATCCTACAAATGCGTAATATTGAAAAGTTTAATACCGTACATTTTAACGATCATAAACTTTTAGAATCAATATTAAATGTCCAAATGCAATACCTATATTATATGTTCAATATAACACAGTGCCCCTTCTATAATATAATATATTATATATATATATATATATATAATAGATATATAAGAATATATATATATATATTAGATAATATATAGATCTATAGAGTTTGAATACGTAAAATAAAAATAAATAAATAAATAAAAAAAACGTTTCCCATCAATGTCGAGAGACGGATTGTAATTTCCTCATTTTGGCATTTTAGAGCATTCAGAATACAGACTTTAGACAGTCATTTGTCATTTATCAGTATACTGTAATGCAATTCTTCTGCGTTGCAATATGCAGTGTATACCTGAAACAAACGTTGACAGGCTCGAGTACGCTGAATGGAGTTTATGGGTTACCATAGAAACACCTCAAAAGTCACTTCCTGGTTCAGTCATGCTTCCGTGAGGGTGCTGTGTCGTGGAATGTGAACATTGACGTACAGGTTTACTTCCCATACAGTTTAAGATTTATATGCTAGCAGTGTTTCTAGGGCTAGTAAGCTAGATTGTTTTGCTACATGTGGTGTGTTTTGCTTCCTGAGCAATAACTGTGTCAATGTACAGTTGCTGTCTTCAGTCGTAAGTGACAACGGGTGTCAAAATACTTAAAGCAGGGGACTTTTTAAAAGCCAATTTCACCAGCAGTCTGTGTAAGTCTGTTAAGAATAGTAGGTTTTAACATTTACAATCTGTAAACAGTGGCGATATTTAGATCCGACACTGTTTCGATCAATTTATTGGGCTCCTCGAGGTATCTAATATTAGCGCAAGGGAGGAATTTCCAGAGCGTTCTCGAACACAGGACGTGAAAGGTCAATGACGTTGATGTATTTCCGGGTTACATCTAAGGTTATTTTTTTACACAGCAGTAGGCAGTGGAGTGAGCAGATAACGTTTCAGACAGGCAGCATATAATAATAATTAAATAAACTAATACCCAGTGATGCAAACGCTAAACTGAGTTAAAGGCGGATTATTTTAAAACACGGTAGCTTTTGTTTCACGTCAAAGTTGGTCTTGCACTTGCAGCGTGCAAGAGAGGTTTATAATGTTATGATTCTCAAGACTGCCTGGCTATATTTTGTTATAGTACAATTTGAATTACCTTTCGGGATGCATTTAACTTGAAGGCAACATTGGTAGTTGGTGTACCTGCTTTAAACCGTCTGGGTAATCCACACGTTATTTGATGACAGAGAACGTATGCCACAGGAGAAAAAAAACCTGGACATTACTAACATTCGGACAGACGCAAAATGAACGCTGCGCCGAGTGATTCCGATTCCTCTGTGTCGATTGCAGGAGCTGGAGAAAACGGGAACGACACACCTTTGGAATGCCGAGAAGATACAAAACACGTGAGGCATAAACAAACAAACAAACAAACGAAAAAAAAAACCGTACTGTTAAATTACAACACGAACTGAAGTGCATGTCACCTAGGGTCCCAGGGGTGGAAATAAGCCTCCCATTTCATAGCAGTTTGATCTGTTCCTTGCTTTACAATGAGTTTAATAAGACACACCTGAGCTTCTTACATATACACTGGGACTAATGAAGCCCATATTAAAACCTGGTTCTGATTTCTCTGTTATCTTTTTGTTTCCAGACAGAAGTGATGTGCTTGGGGAGCGTTAATGAAGTGAAAAGCAGAGCCGTGGTAAAGTACTCCACCGCTCCACCTCCAACAACCTACGCGCTTCTTCAAGAGAAAACTGACTTGAAGCTGCCACCTGCCAACTGGCTTCGTGAAAGCACTGAGCTCGGACCAGTTGGCACGACTATTCTGGGCTCCAGCAGTAAAAGCAAACCCTTTTCAAGGTAAAATATTTTACTCAACCTCGTGTCGGTTCCATTCGTGTGCCAGACAGCAGGCATACTTTACTTTATACTACCAAAGAGTTGTGTGTACCAGAAGCATGTGTACCTTTTAAGTTTATCTACTTACCTGTAAGTAGAGAAAGCCTTTACTCGCACCTATATGGATTGAATTACGATAACACATTCAGCTAATCATAATACCGAGGTGAGCACGAGTTAGACCTTTAGCCAGCTATATTCGTTCTTAAACCTCAACTGAAGTCATTGGCTAGGGGTCGTTAAGTTTATCAGTAACTGCTGTCTTTGACTTGCAGATTCTGACTTGATGAGGGTAGGAATGATATAATTAGTGTGCAACTAAAGTTTTGCCTCACCTAGAAAACAGTATGAACTTAATTTAGATCTTTGACATCATGAAATCAAAGAAACAACAATTGTAGTACAGTATTTCATGTTAGATTCAATTTTTTCAATTTTTATCAGTTTTTCGTTATGTATTTGGAAATCTACAAACGGTATGCAATTCTATATGTTAACGTAACATTCAGCAGGTTTCATTTGACTATGTTGCAAAAATTGTTAATTCTTTAGAGTGATGCAAAACTTTTGGTCATAGGTGTACTTCCTGTTGGACCATATATAACATCTATTTTCTCCTCCTAACAGCTTCGGAATGGCATATGACTTTATTGACTCAATTGGAAAGGATGTGGATGTCGTTTCTGATTCTGAGGTATGTATGTACAGTATCCAGCCGTTCCATGTTTTTCTCTATATTTAGGGTTTGTTATGGTTAGAAAGTAAAGATGAGACATTAATACTTTCACCTTTTTTGCGTTTCTTCTTTAGAACATAAAAAAGCTTCTCAAGATCCCGTACAGCAAGTCTCATGTTAGCATGGCTGTTCACCGCGTGGGACGCACTCTGTTACTGGATGAGCTGGATATTCAGGAACTCTTCATGAGGTCTTCACAGGTAAAAAAAACAAAAAAAAAACAGACCTCATTATAGTAACATTAAGTGCTAAACTAGGCAACAGGGTATGTTGAGAAGTTTGAGCTGTGGGGAATATAATTAGAACCTAGTCCGAAGCTGCTCATAATTTCTTAATATAGCGTTATGTTTACCGTCGTTTCATGTACGCGTATATTTTAATATCTTTTTGTTTTTAATTATTATTAGACTGGTGACTGGAACTGGTTAAAAGAATTTTATCAAAGATTAGTAGATCAGAAATGGCAACGAAAAAAGAAGAGCAAGGAGCAGTGGTACCAAAGGGCTATTCTTTCCAAATTCTTGTACTACAGGTGAGTTCTCTGTGTCATTACATTGGTCTACATAGTCATCATGCCTCTGTGTTTAATTGCTATCATCTGCTATCTTTTTAGGTAAAAAAAAAGTGTTTAGTTGACTTGTGAAATGTTATTTAAATCTGAGATGAAATACAATGATTTCAATGAGCAACTTGGTACTGCCTTACTAATGCGTCCTCCTGAGATTATAGGGTTTTACAATTTCATAACCTAATTCTAATGCCTGAACAGAAGCATACAGCTTTCAGATAAAATGGATCAAAAAAACAGCCATGAAAGAACCTTGTTTTATACGTTCCTTACCCTTTTCTGTAACCTGGGAGACAATGTAATCTTAGCACCTTTTGATGTTTTCACAGTATTAATGGAAATGGGGCTGCAGAGCCTGTGCCAGCTGCTACTGGGGAGCCTGCACAGAGAGAGGATGAGGGTCCTGAAAGGGGTGAAATGGGCCCTTCATGGCCTGCACCTTTGGAAAGCTCAACGTCTGTCTCTGAGGACACATCTGCTCCCAAACAAGTAAATACTCTGCCGTTGCTGTTGTGTTTCTGTTAACTTGTTATGGCCTCCTAGATGAAGTGGCATTATTGTATGTGCCCTCATTATAGGAGCTGCAGATTCTGCATATTGTCCTTGGTAAAAGCTTGAATTTTGGGTATAAGCCTGATCTGTGAGCCAGAATATTAAAAAAGTTTAAGAAATTATCATTATATGCAACACTAGCTAAACAGCCAAGTAGGATGATGGATTTTGCCTCTGTGGGTGCTGTCTTTCCACACAGGTGTCTTAGAAAAGGTGCCTGTATGAATGTAAGTTGCATGGGGTTTATAAAACTGAAACATTCAAAATGACTTTCAAAATAGACATTTCTTCTTTTTTGTATCAGAGCTCTGCAACTATACGGCAACAAAAATGCATAATGTTTTCTAACCCTAGGATTACGATGCATAATTTGAATTATGATGCAGCTGTACTTCTAGCCAATTTGGAAAAGTATCAAAAAACAACTGTCTACCTTTCTATTTTTTTTGTTTGTCTATATATATATATATATATATATATATATATATATATATATATATATATATATATATATATATATATATATATATATAATATATATACGTCGCGATAAACAGTTGCAGTTAAAGTTTTATGTTTTTTGTTGTACTATGATATAAAATGTAATTCTAGGGTAACTAGCAAAGATGCCAGTCCTGGCTTTTTGCTGTACTGAATTATTTCTATTCTATGTTGTTTTCAGTGTGAAAAAACACCAGTTCTGAAAACTTTAAGCCAATTATTTAAAGGTCTCTTAATGCTACCTTGTTGCATATAGCTTTTCTTCCAATCTATGTACAGAATTTTCCTGACAGTAGTACACAATCAAAATTAATTCATTTGTCATATACCAAAGTTTAAACAAACAAAACAAACAAAAAAAAAAAACTGGGTTATTTTAAAGTTGTGCATATTTTAAACTGCTGTGCTTCCACTTTTCACAGGAGAGCGTACCTCTCGAGAACACATTTGCACTGGGGCATGTATCCTCTACCCCCAAAGAGCAAAACCTTACTACTGTTTTCAATGAAGGGGAAAGCAGTCAGGTATGATGATACACAATCGCACGTAACTTCACCCCATGTTCCTTTACAAAGGAACCACAATGCTTTTTGTTCTTTTTTTTTATGTTGGAAATTAACAATGGATCCATGTAAAGTTATTTTTTTTGTTTGTTTCTTTTTATTAAAATTTCTCCCCTTTCATCCAGTTTAGCATCACCCAGGAATATGAATGTTGTACAGTATGTAGTGTGCAGAAGTAATCTTGAAAAAAAAAAAAAAAAAAAACACACTGAAGGTCAACGCCTTCCGAGGGGTAGCACTTAACAGTAGCTGAGTTATTAATACATTATTTGATTCCGAAGTTAGGTAAATAGGAAGTGTTTTATGCAGGTCATGACATTCAGTATATAAGATGCGGTTCATTATCTCTTGGTTTTATTGACCTGTGTGTTCACTTTTAGGTCACAGTATGCTTTCATGCTACTAAGGCACAAATGTAACATTTTTAAATGTATGTATTTATTTTAAATCCTAAAAGGGTCTGAAAAATGATTTTGTTCGTAACATCCTCTGGACATTTGAGGACATTCACATGTTGGTGGGAACGAACATGCCAATATTCGGAGGTGGTCGATATCCTGCTGTCAGTCTACGTCTCCGGTAAGTAAACTTCTGAGCCTGTAATTCTTTACTTGCTGTGCAGAGGGCACCCTTTGTGAAATCATTTTGTCAGTGTGTGACTAAAGCCAGCAGTTTTAATGCTGGTGTATATATGAATTTATTTGCTAGAATTGAGTTGTAAAGAAGCAGCAATAGTGCATTCTCTGTGTGTAAAATGCAGTAAGAATGGTCTTTCCTTTACAGGGATTACAATAAACCAATCAACGTGCTGACTGGGATAGATTACTGGCTTGACAATCTGATGTGCAATGTCCCCGAGCTGGTTATGTGTTTCCATGTGAATGGCATCGTCCAGGTAGGTGCAGATGTATTTCAGCTTTTAGAAGGAACAGCACTGAGTTTGGCTGCAGTCAACGAATGATGGTTGATTCCGGTAAAGGCTAAAATCTGTATTCTTTATGCAGAAATATGAAATGATAAAGACAGAAGACATCCCTGACCTGGACAACTCAACCTTCTCTACCAAAGTGGTGAAGGACATCGCACAGAACATCTTGTCCTTTTTGAAATCAAACTGCACTAAAGAGGGACATACCTACTGGCTTTTTAAAGGTAAGTGAGGTTTCATCTGGGATTTTAATTGAAGAGAAATATGACTCGCCCCACAAAAAAGGGTTGACAGCTGAGCTAATCCTACCTAGGCCTTTATTTATTTAAAAAATTTTTTTAGCCAGACAAAATACGGCTGATGCACTACTAAACCTGTGTAAAGGTTTCTCTATTTTGTGATATGATTGTATATGGTGTTTGAGTGGAGTAATATTTCACAAACCGTTGGCAGAACTTGCATCAAGTAGCTTGGGCGGACATGCGTTCAGTCTGGCCGGTAAATGTTTTTTCTTTTAATGAGTTTTGAATTGGAATTCTCTTTCAGCCAGTGGGAGTGATATAGTGAAGTTGTATGATCTCACCACCCTTTGTGAGGATACAACTGAGGAAAAATACCAGAACCCCTTCACTCTGCCAGTCGCTGTTCTTCTATACAAGTAAGCACTGTCAAACAAGTAAAGCCATTGGTTGTTTAATAGATATATTATTTCATGATGTAGATGCACAGAAAAGTATAGTATAGTATTGTGGATTTATGTTAATCAAAACCTTGTCAAAACATGTATGTGCCATTATTATTTTTGGTTAACCCTGGAAAGAGAGTCTGCTATTAATATATAAATATATACTTCTACATATAATAATAATCATTCATTAGTAAGTAATGTTTAAGTGTGTTTTCTTAAATAATCATATTTTATGTTTTTTTTTTTTTTTGAATTTTTTTAATCACAATCTTTAATATCCAAGCCATTTTTTTTCAGGGTAGCCAGTAATATGATGATGAAGAAGGGTCAGAACAAAAAGCACTATGGTACGATCAGGACACTGCTTTTGAACTGCGTTAAACTGTTGGACCAAGAGAGACACCCACAGGTAACAGCTGATGTAATGTAACATATGAAATTTTATTACAGTCAACTAAGATGCAAAGTCTTGTACCTTTCAGAAGAAAAGACATGTGAATAAGCCTGTGCATGGGGCTTTTTGTTGGCTGTTTACTGTACTACTGGCCTTTGCTATAGTTGACCTCACATGACTTCCTGAGTTGAGGAAATCAAAGACCAATTAGGATTCCACTGCACTAGGTTTAGTTGAAAACCAGTAGTGAGCATTATAAAGGAAATTTGATAAAACCAGGCCGAGAGAACTTGGAACCACTAAGAAATATTGGGAAACTCATAGGGAAAATATTAAATCAAAGGGAAATTATTAAAAAGGATTTTGAAGCACTTCAGTAGCATATTTTCAATGTGTCTTAAGCACCGTCTCATTTTGTAACACAAGTAATGGTAAGTTCTATTTATGTCAACTGTTTCAAAATATTTTAATAAGTCCACAAAAAATGTTTAGTATTTTTAATAGTTTCACAAACAGTCTTGACCGATTCAGACTTCGGGTGGGAGCCGTATTTGATTTCTCAAGACTGGGAATCTGTTCTCAAACTCACGCTGCCTCTCCTTTTCCTTTTCCTTTTCCTCAGATCGTTGCCTCAGCGAACTTCATGCTGTCGGAGCTCTTCCAGCTGGACGAGCCGCGGAAGGGCGAGGACGGGGAGTCTCTGCCCAGCGGGAACTCTGAGGACAGCTACAGCGAGGAGGAGGAGGAGGAGGAGGAGCTTCCAGAGGACAGTGACGAGAACGGCTCTTACAGCACCAGCGAGGACACCTCTGATGACAGCAAGGCCGTGGCTATCATCAAATCAGTGGGGGAGCTCTCCGTGCCCGAGAAATACAAGTCAACTCACCAGATACGGGTCAGCCAAATACTGAAGGACAGCCTGTCTATAGAGACCACTCTGATAAACACTGGTGAACTTATGTTTCCCAATATAAAGTCACTTGTACCCTATATATACAGTAATACATTAATGCAACAATTTGAGATGGTCCCTTAAGTGGCCGTTACAAGTTGGGTCGATTCTTCTAAAAATATATGTATTATATAAAAGCACTTGAATATAGTATAGGACCTGTGTAAGATAGAAGATGTTTTTTTTTTCTATTCGTGGACAGCCGCTGTGACCACTTGTGGGATGGCTATCCACTTGTATTGTGCAGCACCCCAGAGGATACAATGTATAAAATCATCAGCTATTTACTGCTAGTTTTCACGATTCAGGTGAAGACAAACTCCATCTAAAGAAAAGCAAATACATAAAATGTATCTTTGAGAAGATTCCCCACGATGTTTTTGAAATGAAAGATTATTGGTGATAATTAATAAAATCAATAATCTCAGGTTATACCTTTTGAACTGCTTAAATTGAGACCGGGGGGGTGAAAATAACATTTCTTTTTTTCTTTTTATAAAGCCTAATTACACCTGTCCTGTTTCACATGATTTGGAGGAACGGTGTCGGCTTGTTCTCGGATACGTTCTAAAGGTTTGTAACTTGTACTCTAAAATGGATGGTCAACCCCAATACAATTTCATTCTATACAGCAGGTAACCAGTATGCATGACAATTGTAACTGATATACTAATAAAATTGCAGGTGATTTTAATGTTGCCTTTTGTTTGGTCTTGAGTGATGGTAGTACAGTATAGCAATGGGTAGGACTAATTCCCCTGTTTTCAGGAGCCAAGCAAGCATCAGCAAAAATGTCCCAGATAAAGTAATAGGAGAATGTGTATCTTAAGCTGCTTCTGATTATCTTGAAAGGGGCTGAAAGCAGTGGATGGCAGTATTAAGAAGGAAAGTGAGCTCCCAGCTGCAGATCCCAACACCCCTATCCCACTGAAATATGAAGACATCACCCACAGTGCAGTGGAAAAAGAAATCGCATTGTTTTTGGACAAAGGTAACATTGCTGTGCATTTCAATCTACCATTTACCAAGACAAAAGCAAACCCTTAATCATTATTGTTGCCATATTGTAACCACCTATTCGTATTTGGTGGTCTTACCCAATGTGTATTAGACATTAAGGTATTAAGGTATTCAGATGTTGCCGCACTTTTTGGTATAGTCAGATTGATGCACTGACCACTTCAACTTGCTAACTGCGCTTTGTATGTCTTTCCTTCCTAGACGAACCCTGTCAGGAAGACTTTGAGCATCCAACTCGCTCAGGAATAATTCCTGGCTCTTGGCAATATAAAATGAAGCTGCAGCTTTTTCTCAAGGCATCCAAAGCTTACTATGTGCTGTCAGATGCTGCGACCAATCTTATGAAATATGGCAGAGCTTTGAGATATATCAAAATAGCTTTACAGTGCCATGGTGGGTATTACTCTTTTGCAACCCTAAACCTGATGGGGGAATATGGAAAGGTAGACTACCTAGCATGAGAAATAACCAGTTACCCAGCATGGTTGAGCAATCAGCTTCCAAATGATCATTAACCTGTTGTCAGGGTTGACTAGTCGTCCATCTTCCCATTGAACCTGGTACAAAAAAATAAAACTAAAGTTTTAAAGGGTTTCCACTTGTGAGAAAGTCAAGGACTACTGTTCAGCGGTTCTTATGAAACTGGATTGACAGACCGCACATCATTCTAATTGTATCTGAAGTGAAACCCTTATGTTTCCCTGAGGAGTGCCACCAGAGAACCATCGTCCTAGACTAAAGGACAACGTTTCCTATTCAGATCAGGACCTTTTTGGGCTGTCAGTTTAAACCCAGGCTGCTGGAAGTGAAGGGTCAGTGTAATAACCCGCTTTGTCCCCCAGTTCTTCATTGTATTCTTTGTAATGTATTTTGCAGATGCATATTGTTCTGTGAGCACAAGTCTGCACACCGAGGTTCTGCAGTTTCACAGCCAGTGTCTGTCTCTGTGTGGGGATATCCAGTTGATGCTGGCCCAAAACACCAGTAATAGAGCGGCTTATCTGGAAGAATACAACTACCAGACTAAAGATGACCAGGAAATCCTGCACAGTCTTCACAGGGAATCCAGCTGCCAAGGTCAGTGGTTGCAGTTACTTCATTTAGTCTGTTCACACTGAAAGTATTAAAACAACCTGGGTGCATTCTGTCGACAGCTATTGTCATTAAACGCTGTGTTTCTAATTAATAGCATGTTTAAAAAATAAAAAAAAGTAAAGGTACGTTAGTATTCATACACGCACACAAATATTTTTATGGTGACGGTTGAACAGATAATTTAATACAGCTTTGGCTTTACAGCTTTTAATATGATAACAGAACTAGCAACAGACCCTGAGCACCAGCTCTCAGTCAGCTGTAAGTGCTATGAGGCTGTCCGGGACCTTGTGGTTTCTGGGGACTTCAAGGAGCAGAGTCCAGAGCAGCTGAACCAGGTACTGAAGAGACTGGGCAACATCCGGAACGAGGTGGGCGTCTTCTATATGAATCGGGCAGCCACAGTCCAAACCGAGCGGGCAGGTGAGCGGCCTACTGAAAGGAAGTCGCAGAAAAGTGTGTCGGAAGATCCTTGTAATGTTGTTATAGCCTTTAACTTCATCTTCACGCAGAACGCATATGACTGTAAATTGGAATAAAAACTTTTTTTAGAAATTTTAAAAAAAATTAAAACAAATAAAAATAAATTTGTGTCATCACAAACCATTATTTTTTTTTATCTTTTTTTTTTTTTAACATGGCGTGAAGCACAAGCAGCTAAGCAAATGACACTTTTTATTAAGGGAATTTGCTAAGGAATTTTGTAACTTCTACTATTGTATTAGTTTTCAAACAGTCCAGAGTTCACATTTGGCACTGGTAAGATGAGTAATGTGTTTTTAACCCAACTGGTAAGTCGCTTGACTAACTGCAGCAAGTCACTTGACCCCTTAAGTGTTTCCATCCAAAGTTTTTTTCCCACTCCCATAAAAACCCTTCTCCCTTTCTTTATGTCTGTTCTGTGCAGTGAACAAAGCTGTATCCACTGCAGAACACGAACTCTGGAAGAAAAGTTTCTCTTGCTTTGAGAAAGGCATTAAGGATTTTGAGGCTATCGGAGATGCCACCAACACTGCTCTGCTCCTGTGCAACACAGGAAGACTGATGAGGATTTGTGCACAAGCTCACTGTGCAATAGGGAGTGACCTCAAGAGAGGAGAGTTTTCACCTGAAGAGGCTTTGTATTACAATAAGGTATGATAATTAAATGAGTTGGAATTGAAGTGTCTGGAAAATAATTTTATAGAGAATAATTTTGACCCTTTTTGTGCTTTAATTTTTGCTTCTTATGGATAAGATATTATTTATAGTCAGAAATTGTCTTCAGCAATCTAGAAATCTATATTAATCGTACAGGTCGTAGCTACAATGCCTTCCTGAAAACTATTTTGAAACTGTGTTTTGATATCAGACAAATATTCTAAATAAGCACATAATGATGCCTATACATGCAAAACTTTTTTTTTTTTTTACTAGATTTGTCACATGAAATATTCTCGATGAAAATTGTCAAATGCATATTCTTGTCTGTTCTTTTAGGCCATAGATTATTATTTGAAGGCAATGAGATCACTTGTGAAGAGAGAGATGCATCCAGCTGTCTGGGATTCTGTGAACTGGGAGCTGTCTACAACTTATTTCACTTTGGCTACAGTGCAGCAGGATTATGCTCCATTATCCAGAAAATCACAGGAACAGGTACTGAAGATCATGGGTATATAGTGCTGTACAACAAGTTGAATATTATGGACTTGACTCAAATGCAAACGCAGTGAAACTCAAAACACTTTGAGTGCGTGCATACCTTTTGAAAATCAAGCATGAAATGGTTGATAGTAATTGAAAGTGTAAGCTGGAAATGCTGGTACATTCTTAGGTGCAATAACGAAAAAATGGAAGTTGGTTTTAACTCTAGAGCTGTTGAACTGCAATTTTATAATCTGTAATAAAGAAACACCCTTAAAAAATAAAATAATGGAACTTGAGTTTATCCAATAAACATAGCATTTTATTAAATCTTCTGACTGCTTTTGGACAAGACAAGAACAAAGAACCATCTTTAGGACAATATAAAATAAATCGAGGCTATGATTAACACATTTCAATTTCTAGTGAACAGTGTAAAACATTGCTGTGGCGAACAACTAACAAGTTGAAAGGATTTATTAACACTTCTTCACAAATCTTTATTACTTTCATGTGGAGTAGGTCCAGGTTCTTGATCAGAGCAGGACTTCAAATTAAGATTTGAAATGTCTGTGTTACAATCGCAGCATGCACGCTTATGTCATCGGTGTCTGTTTCAGGTAGAGCGTCCTGGTCGCCAAGGTGAGATGGCTGAGAATTCTTCCTCCTACCCCCTCTGGTGTCAGAGTTTCAGTTTCGGTTGTGTTTTTGTTAGCACTCCCCTCCTCAACTACAGAAACCCCAGCTTTTTGAAGCAATGTTGCATTGTTTGCTGACTGACAAGAGTTCCAAACATGCTTAAGCAAGCGCACAGCATCTAACAGAGACATTTTATTTACACTGAGTTCTCGTGCTGATATGCATTGCTTTTCTCTTTCCAGCCTTGCTTGCTGTTTCAGTCAGTGCTGTTTTTTCAGATTGTAAACCCGATCCTGCGTGCAGGGATTAAATAGCCAAGGTACAGTACAGGGTTATCGCTCAGTAATGAGGTGCAAACAGCTGATTGATCGATCTGTCAAGCTTACTACAGTAAAGTGCTGCCTTTTGTATTGAAATCTATGCGAAAGGGAAGGTAACGAGGGGAAAACAGCTAATTGGTGGATTAGTAAGAGCGATTAGTACCGTATAAACTGCGTTTGTTATTTAAATCTGTGAGTTGCACATAACAAGATCCAAACAGCGGAGTTTGCCTAAAATATATGGCGTGCTTCACACGGTATAAACGATGCCTTTGCTATTGAAACCAATGGGAATAGCAAATGGCAAGTGATATTTGTCCACTGTAAAGAGCTGCCGAAAATAACCCTCTATGGTGTAAGTGGTGGATACTGTATATTTATTGTGTTTTTTGTTTATCTCCAGATTGAAAGGGAAGTGACTGAGGCCATGATGAAATCTCTAAAATACTGCGATCTCCACACGGAATCCGCACGACAGCCCCTGTACCAGTATCGGGCAGCTACCATCCATCACAGACTGGCCTCCATGTACCACAGCTGCTTTCGGAATCAGGTAGCTCGCCAATCAATATAGCTGGAATTTTGATCAAATTTTATCTTTTATTGGGATATACTGTATTTGCAAGTAGCCTGATGAGATATGCATGATTTGATTGCAAAGCCTGCCTGTTTCCAAGCTAACTGAAGTAAGGATGTTCACTTGCTGTGCTGCAAGGATCTCCAAGGGCACGTGTTGTCTGCTATGAATAGGGAATAGAATACAAGAGCTCAGTAATGTTATCCCCTTGTTTTGGGGTTTTGCTTTCTTTCATTGTCAGGACGGCCTCTTAGCTTAAAAATTTGATCCAAGTGGATGGTTCCATAATAGCAGCACCTGGCCCATGCTAAATTGGGGTGTTGCCAAAACAAAATGTGTCATGGTTTGGTCCTAATCCAAATTTTAAACGTGTATGAATCCTTAGAAACTACCTAGTAAAGACATGCCCTTATAAACCTGTTTACACTATTAATCGTCCTTATATGCATGTGATTGATTGATATTCTCTTTTTTGGTTTTCTGCAGGTGGGGGACGAACACCAGCGGAAACAACATCGGGGGCTTGCAGAGCTTCACTACAACAAAGCTGTGAAGCTGTTCCAGATCCTGAGAGATGCCCCTTGTGAGCTGCTGAGGACACAGCTGGAGCGGGTAGCTTTCACAGAGTTTCAGATGGCAGGTAAGAAATGTGTGACCACCATTTGCCTCATGCAGCGTGACACATCTCCTTCGCATAGAGTTGATCAGGCTGTTGATTGTGGCCTGAGGAATGTTGTCTCACTCTTTTTCAATGGCTTTGCGAAGTTGCTGGATATTGGCGGGAACTGGAACACGCTGTCGTACACGTCTATCCAGAGCATCCCAAACATGCTCAGTGGGTGACATGTCTGGTGAGTGGAAGAACTGGGACATTTTCAGCTTCCAGGAATTGTGTACAGATCCTTGTGATATGGGGCCGTGCATTATCATGCTGAACCATGAGGTGATGGCGGCGGATGAATGGCACGACAATGGGCCTCAGGATCTTGTCGCAGTATCTCTGTGCATTCAAATTGCCATCGATAAAATGCAATTGTGTTCGTTGTCCGTAGCTTATGCCTACCCATACCATAACCCTACCGCCACCATGGGGCACTCTGTTCACAACGTTGACATCAGCAAACCGCTCGCCCACACGACGCCATACACGCCGCCTGCCATCTGCCCGGTACAGTTGAAACCAGGATTCATCTGTGAAGAGCACACTTCTCCAGCGTGCCCGAAGGTGAGCATTTGCCCACTGAAGGCGGTTACGACGCCGAACTGCAGTCAGGTCAAGACCCTGGTGAGGATGACGAGCACGCAGATGAGCTTCCCTGAGACGGTTTCTGAAAGTTTGTGCAGAAGTTCTTCGGTTGTGCAAACCCAAAGTTTCATCAGCTGTCCGGGTGGCTGGTCTCAGACGATCCCGCAGGTGAATAAGCCGGATGTGGAGGTCCTGGGCTGGCATGGTTACACGTGGTCTGCGGTTGTGAGGCCGGTTGGACATACTGCCAAATTCTGTAAAACGACATTGGAGGCGGCTTATAATAGAGAAATGAACATTCAATTCTCTGGCAACAGCTCAGGTGGACATTCCTGCAGTCAGCATGCCAATTGCATGCTCCCTCAAAACTTGAGACATCTGTGGCATTGTGTTGTGTGACAAAACTGCACATTTTAGAGTTGTCTTTTATTGTCCCCAGCACAAGGTGCACCTGTGTAATGATAATGCTGTTTAATCAGCTTCTTGATATGCCACACCTGTCAGGTGGATGGATTATCTTGGAAAAGGAGAAATGCTGACCAACAGGGATGTAAACAAATTTGTGCACAAAATTTGAGAGAAGTAAGCTTTTTGTGCATATGGACAATTTCTGGGATCTTTTATTTCAGCTCTTATGTGTTTATGTTTTTGTTCAGTGTAAATCAAGAAAAAAAGTGACTATATGAGGTGTTAAATGGCAGGATCTGCCCTGTGATTATGCTTAATTGTAAACTGTCAGTTACTTTCCTCAGTTCTAGCTGAAGAGTATGAATGTAGGCTAGTCTTTTGGGTATGCCCATGGATCATATGGTTTGCTTTCTGTACTTTGGATCTCTGTTTCATCAACAGTCGGTTAATAAGGGTTAGTAAAGGTGGTGTTGAAAGGTCAGATAGGGGTCTGCCGCCTTGGTTGGGTGCAGGTGTGAAACTGGACATGCCTTCTTGGTATTCATCATGCAGAGATGACAGACCTTGCCAGCATTATTAGCACTCAGACCTGGCATGTAGTGCTGTAGAACCTCATTGCTTCCAAACAGAAGGAGAGACCCTTATTGTAATGCATAGTCTGACAGGAGAATGTTTAGGTTGTACCTAATCCAAAATGATTTACATAAAGATTTAAGTTGGAACTTGTTTTTCTTTATTGCTGGATATTTATATAGGATAGATTTCCTGAGAAAACAGGCAGGGGGATTTTTGAAAAATTGTTGATCAGATCTTCCACAATATTACAGTGCAGCATTGAAACCTGAGGGAATCAGGAGTCAAGGGTGATGTTGCTAAATCGTACTTTTGATCTGAGTCTTAGTTATCGTTTTACTTGTCAACTTCAGAATCACTTTTAGTATTTAACAGTGGCATATATATATATTTTTTTTTCTTCTTCCATTTGCAGGCCAGAGCAGCAACTCGGCAAAACTGAAGACCCTCTCTGGAGCTCTGGAGATTATGACAGAGACGAAACACTCATTCCAGCTGATCCACAAGGAGCTTCTAGAGGAACAGATACAGGTAACTGAGGAACAACAAATATCAATCCATTCATTGCTCCAAGTGGGTATGCAAGTTGAGCGATACCAATTCATTTTACCAAAAAACATTTACATTTGTGCTTTCTAATCTCTTATGCATATAACACCACCTTTATCTAAGTTTAGGACCTGCATTTAAACGGTGCAGACAGTTTCTATACGTTCACTGTTCACCAACACGCCATCCCACTAAAGTAATATCTCTGAACTAGGATCACTCGGGTATCCATGTTCTTTTCAATCATTGGTGGCTTTCAGAGGAGATTTTCCACAAAAAAAAAAACTAAAACATACCTGTACTGACATTTGATTGAGTGCATAAACTCAAGCTTAGTTTTGCTAAATCATGCAAGTCTTGGATACTTTAGTGACACATGATGTACATACTTGTCAAGTACCCTGCATTTCTGTTCTCTACAGATTAGTGAAATATAAGTCTGGCTTGCACATATATCCAACCTTTAATTCCCTGCTTATGTTATCCTGCTGCAAATTTGTAATGTAAGAATAGGGTGTTTTTTTACAAGAATTTCTCGTTTTGTTTAGCGGTCAGATTGCACTGAAGACTGCAGTGATCCTAATAAGACTGAAGGTGGCTCCTCCGCTGGATTGAACATGGAAGAAGTGTTAAAGCTGATCAATGTGTTTGAACCCAGTTTGTCCTTCCTGCTGCACCATCTAGTGAAACTAATGACTGCAACCAAAAAGAAAAGGTGAGGGTAGAGTCAAGGGTAATAGCTGCACAATTCATTACATTGTAATGGCGCAGTAATTGCCAATGGTTCTTGCTTTTAAACCGTAACTACTGTAGAAAATATGTAAATTAGTTTGTTCAGTAAAGAACAATTCCACTGCCACAGTTTTACCCTTTGTTCAGGTCAAAGGGTGCCATTCCCTTGCACTAGGCCACAGTTTTAATAGTTTATCATCCATTCAAGGTTCCAAACATATGCTAAGTAAGGTGGGGATGGTTTCATCTTAGGGGGTATTCGACACATCAGTAGAATCACCACTGTTCTACTGCCAGCTGTCTTCTATCAGTGTATCCATCGTGCTTGATCTCTAGATGCCTGTTACATAACGATTTAGAATAAAACAGAGTGAAAAGGAAT
Organism: Polyodon spathula; assembly: GCF_017654505.1. Classification (NCBI taxonomy): domain Eukaryota; kingdom Metazoa; phylum Chordata; class Actinopteri; order Acipenseriformes; family Polyodontidae; genus Polyodon; species Polyodon spathula. The sequence goes on along the minus strand of NC_054546.1, from coordinate 5,526,775 downwards.
TGCAGTTTTATTCAAAATTCAGTCTGAAAGCCCAAAACTGCACATTCCAAATACATTGTGAGTGGTAGAACCTCTGTTATCGATTACAAATAGTATGCCACTAATACCTTAGTCCTGCACCAAGTCCCTTTCAAATAAATTAGTCAGGAGAAATTGGTTGGTGCTCTTCTGAGCAGGAATATTTATTTGATACAAAGTTATTTTTAAAACCGTTCTTAAATAGACTTGGATCTAAAGTATGTTGTTAGCGAAAGTTAATAGAACTTGTATATTGTTGTTTCTGTTTACGAATTGTGCTGTTGTACTGTGTTTATTCACTGTATCCAGTTGCTGGCATGCAATTTATCTGCTCTGTTTCTTTTAATGGTAATATTTGTTTTTCCAGTGGCCCAGCGGAGGAGGGAGCATTTAAGATCTACAAGCAGGTGTACTCCGTTTTGCTCCGGGCGGACAAGACAACACCTCTTATAACGAGAGTGGAGCTCATACTGGACTTGTTGGATCAACTCGCCTCAAGAACTGGGGACAGAGAGAGTAGAGGACAGTGAAAACAGTATTTTATGCCTTAGTTTGGTTTGGCTTGCCTAAAATGAAGCCTACAGACCTATGCATCAGTGCCTTGTTCAAAACATTAGATCACATAGCTATTGCATCTTGGTGCTCCTCCTTTTTTTTTTTTTCCCAGGAGGTTAATTGCATTGAGAGTTCAGGAATATGCATGATGAATGCTGGTTTATTCACATATGTTAAGATATGCAATAGCAAATGTCTGTAAAAGGAAATATCGCACACAAATAATTTTTCAATGTGAAATTTGTAACTTTTTTTCTGATGGGAGGACTTTGTGCAATACTAACTATTCAGTGTAAAAGAGGATTGAATGGAAATAAGCGCTGGGTTGGAAATTAGTGGCAGTGTGAGTTTTTGGTTTTTTTGTTTGTTTAACACTAAATAAAACAGAATGGGCCACTGGTATTTTAAGATAGAAAATATATTTCTGCACAGCTTGTAGGTGAAATTGGTACGTATATATTTAAAGTGCTAGTTTAAATTAGTGCATACAGGTCACCTGGCAGAGCCTGAACCTTACACACCTGGCAACATTTCTTTTTTTTAATTTTTTAAATTTTTTTTTATAAAGTTAAACATGTAATGAAAAAACCGAGAGAAGTTTTAATGAAGATTATTTAATGGGAGGCCAACTGAATTAGCTGTCATTTCAGAAAATGTTTGTCTTTTTAAACACAAAAATCGACAACACAAAATACACAGTAAGTGGAGACATTTATACATAATATATTTGCATCAAAATCATCATCACACTAGAACTGCACTCATAATTCTAAATATTCAAATTGAGAAGAAAATAAATACGTCTTACAATTAAGACAACAACAAAAGGTACTTCTATAACAGAAGGTCCCAATACAGAAAAGGCAACATAATTTACACAAAAAAGGACAAATATTTTAATGGACTTTTGGATAGAACATATAATTCTATCTAATTGTGGTTTATTTTTGCAGGTATCTTAAAGGGAAAGTAATTTAAATGTTCTGCATAGCCCTTGCACTCATATATACAGTATATAAAATCTCTTTTGAATTTCTTCAGTAAATGCATTTACACTCGTCATTAAAATATCTCAGATCCTAGTCTCTAGGACTTTATTTTTAACACTGAAGAGTGCACGTTGCAAATGTCATACCACTGGTTAGCCACATTTTGACGAGGCATGAGTCCACTGTAGGGCAAGGATGGGTTTTTAAGCCTGTCTGGGTTGTCGACAACCTTCCAAAAGTACAGGCCCTTGAAGAAGAAGACTGAGTTGTGGGTGTAAGAGAAATACACAGCATCCAAGTTTCCAAAAGGGTGATCATTGTGCACCACGGCTGGGAAGGCGTCTGTGATTCTTTTGGGAAAGCCACTATCTTTCTGGTTTTTGTTCACGTCAAAGGCATACACCTGTTGAGAATTGAAAAACTGTTTAGTTGGCTGCGCTTTGGTGTTTCTACTGCCTGACCTCTGATTGACTCCTATAAACTGGAATATCACATTCCCTGGCCTTCTGTTCCCCACATGTAACTTTTCTGCTCCCATTATACTAATGGTTAGGGGAAGTTATTGAAAAAAGGAAATACAGCTATAGTATAGATCAAGGGATAGTGAACATACTGTACAAATGGGACCTAAATCTTAACATTTTAATCATGTTACTGTATTTATTCATTCAATTTTGACATGTACAGGAGTGCAGTTTACAGATTGAGTTGAGACCCTTACCAGCGAGTCTTTGAAGAAGTACATTTTGTAGTCTCTCCTATTGTAGAAGACTGTGTCAATGGGACTAGGCATGCCAGGGAACCCTTCAGATATGAGGCGGGGGTATTTGCATCCTTCAGAGTCTTCTGTGTATGCTTGATCATTCTCACTGTCGTACCTCCAGTACTGAGTGCCTAACCAGAGATGAAATCACACATTGAGTGATGCCAAAGACACGAGAGTGCTTTTAGTTCTCTCCTGCAATTTCTGTGAGCAAAACAATATTAGCGAACGTTCTACACTGTCCATACGCTGTCCACCGCCATATGCCAAAAAAAAATTCTGGAGAAATTTGTGTAAGTGCCAAACAGGTTGCTGTTTTTTTGCCCTTGCTGGGTTTCCAGGGAAAGGGTGGGCCATGCAATGATTCGGTTACATTTACGTTCCAGCCAATGTAACGTAACATTCTTCTATGAAGAAATATTAGAACGTATTGCCACAGCTCTTGCAACATCAACCTCAATATTTACTGCTTTGTCAAAGTCAGCATACTGAGACAGATAAAGTAAAACTATTGATACCTTTAAAGAAGTAGGCAGCATCGATTTTCCAGGTCCAGACGTGGGCAAACCCGTCGATGCCATCCGAGGGGATTCCACGCCAGCCTACTTGCAGCGCGATGGGGTCCCCGTAACGGGTCCTGTTGTTGCGGTTCTCGTACAGCCAGTACCAGCTGTCACGGAGGAAGTATGTGTTGAACCGGACCACCAGTTCACCGTATGGGGTTCTGTCTTTCCGGATCCAGTCGAACACAGTGCTAAAGGGCCCTACGCACCCACCTGAAGAGAAACAGTTATTGTACCCATTAATAAATGCACTAGACAAAACGAGAGCAAACGGCCACACGTTCAATGGTCAGAAATAACATACAAATGTGTTCTTAACAGTTTCAGGAATTTCACAAAGAGTTAAATACCTGAATAGCTTAAAAGCATTGAAAACTATCAGAGAGGTGTACAAATATCTTCTTTTCCAACCTCATTAAAGACCTAAATAAAATCTTAAAGTAAGATGCCACAAAAATTATACAGGTATATAAAAGTCTTTAAAAAGTTGACTTCCTTGGTTAAACGCTTTAAGACATGTTTAGTGTAGTTCTTGACTTAGTTTATTAAAAAAAAAAAAACAAAACCTGAGATCACTTGTTTATATACATGTACTTAACTACTATTATTATATGCGCACTCCCACTTCAAAAGCTTCCTTCGTCGCAAACCACTGAAACTTAATTCTGACATGCTATGAAAAGAATTGATTTGGAGGTGGAAGCTGTTGAAAATCCAGTAGTGACAGCTGCACAGGTTTAACCTATAATAATCCAACCATTAAACTAGCAATGACTGGTTTGTTATGCTAGGCAGAAATGTATAAATCTAAACAGACACATGTTAAAAACAATCTAATGTTTGCTAATGATTCATGCTTGAACAGCTAATAATGCATTAGTAAAGGTAAAGGGAACTTTACGCAAGGGGGAGGATCATTGGGACATTAAACAGTAAGCAGCATCAAATTCCATTTGAATAGGGTTTATTTAAACTCAATATTGTGTTTAATTCAATTGTTCATATTGTTAAGTGATTAAGCATATATGTATGTACTTCAGTGGAAGTGTATTTTTAAGATTCCAAAGTTTTATCATTTAGACCTGTATAGCTGGAAGTCTGTCATCAGTACCTGAATGCTTGAACCATAACTCGATTGAGATCTTACCATAAAGGCGCTGGATAGCTTTTCTGTCCAACCAGTCGATTTCAAAGTCTGAATCCTGGGGGATATAACTGGCCTGCATGATGGACCCAGTTCTGTAGATGTGTGGTAATCCCAAAACGTGTCCAATCTCATGAACTGCAACCTGCACAAGAGTTTCCAGAGAGCTTTTAGTTAAAATATCTCAAAAAGCAACACAAAGTGCAATATAAAAACTGTAATGCAAATCCTTTTTATTACATTTATCGCCAAACAAAAAAAATTTCGCAACGGCAGTTGGTACGTGCTTTGAGCAGGCTGATTCCATTGTCGCTGTTGGGAGCAGTGAAATGCTTATCATCATTAAAGTGAATGTCTCCAAGGTACCAAGCGTGAGCAAACTCCCGACCAGCCCCATCAAACGTCTGCATGCAGCCCAAGTGTCGCCCTTCATAACAAACAACAGATACCATTTTAAAAGGTTCAGAACGATAGGAACAGAATACATCTGTATTTCATGTATTGCACTTTATTTTTAGGAAACACTTTCTGAAGTGTAAATGTAGAATTTCATACAAAGGTATATTTGTACTGTGTATGTTAATGTCTCATTTCAGCACGCGATAAGGACATTTAGTGCTCTTTAATGGTTCTCAACTCTGAGTTCTTTTTCATATTTCATAGTCATGTGACACATATTCTTTAACATCCTCCCAAATACCACAGTTGGTGACTGATCTTGCATCTGATGCTATCTCACATTAAACTTAAGAGATACCATTGTCAGTTCACCTTGTATCTTAATTTGCATATAAATACTTGGACCACCAACCACTTACTTCTGTGGATAGAATTGGGATGCATCTTATTGCAATCTGTGGGTTCTTTATAATATGATTGGGAGATATGATAAAACATTGTACTACATCTATGTCATTACAAGCTCAGTTTACCTGTCCCAAAGCCCAGTCTCATATTGATCATTGCTAACGGCGAGGAATTATCCTCCTCAAATTCCAATGGGCTGATCTCACTCCACATTCTGAACGCTAGCCTGAAGATATATCTCTGTTCGTCAATGGACAGCTGGCTGCTGTAGCCTTCTCCGATAAGCCTCCATTTCAGCATTTTGTTGGAGAAGGCCATCTGCCCTGTCAAGCCGAACATGTCATCCACTGCCCGTTTCTTCCTCTTCCTGACCAAGAGAGTTTCCAGAAACCGCTTCCTCCGGACTGGCTCCATGGAGCCTGCTGTGGCATTGCCAGCCTGTTTGTGATTGAAACTCTGAGCTTCACTGCCTGCAGTGCTATTGTGGTGAGTCTCACTGAGGTCACTGGACGTCCCATTGACCATGCTAGTGTCATTGGCCTCCTTGTCTGGGACTCCACACCTTGGTTTATTCATTGCAGCCTTGGTGGTGTCATCGAGCTCTCCTGTGACGGGTAGATTGTACATTTTCTGGAACTCTTTCAGAGCGTTGATGTACTCTGGGCTCTGCGTGGAGTCTTCAGGGACACTGCTCTCTCTGACTCGGGTCAATGCGTCCTCCTTTCGAACCAGGGAAATGATATCCAAGGGAGCCGGGTCATCATCGACAAGTACAGGTGCACTCTCGTATTGCATTTCTTCCCAGTTGACTGGCTTTGTAAACCCATATTTTTTAAGAAATTGCTGGGAGAAAATGTGAGAAGTGAAGTAATTAGTCAACAGAAGGCCGTCTAGAAAGCTGCAGAAACAAATTATGCATTTGCAATTGTTAACGGCTTATCATTCCTAAAATAATAATAAAAAAAAACTTCTCAAACCAGAATTTTACCACCAGCCAGTAAATCATACCAGGAGTATGTGATATAGCCCACTAAACCCTAACACACTACTACTGTAAACTGTGTGTACACATTGGGTTGATACATTGTGGGCCCATTTTTCTCTTGGAGCAGCTCAACCAGCTCCTGAACCTGCAGCACCAGCTTGGACCAACATACGTCAAGTTCTGATCTTTGCTGGAATGTCACTCAGGGCAAACAACAGTTTTACAATTGGTCAAGAAGGAGGGTAACTTGATTTGGTGTCAAATTTTGATGACTCGTCTCAGTCATGTTTATGACATAATCTCAGGGGAGTCAGGAAATATGCCCACTAGACTTCCAATTGCATGTGAGGGGAGTCAGGAAATATACCCACTGGACTTCCCTGATGAAAAACGAATGGCACTTCATCGCACTAAATTACACTCTTATACCATTAGAGCCAGGGTCAGCTGTAGTCTGTATTAACGTTGCTTACATTTACATGGTAACACTCCTATATAGCTTGAATAGGTATGCTACAAACACTATTTTCTCTCCAAACTTTATTATCTAGCTATAGCAAACATAACATATCCAATGTTGAGTCGTTAGCATATAGTACACACAGGCAGCACGGTCCCATGGTTAAAGACAAGGGCCTGTAACCAGGCGGTCCCCGGTTCAAATCCCGGCTCGCTCAATGCATGACCCTAAGCAAGCCACTTAACTGCCTTGTGCATCATCTTTTGAGGGAGATATTGCTGTAAGTGACTCTGCAGCTGACGCATAGTTCACACATCCTAGTCTCTGTTAGTCGCCTCGGATAAAGACATCTGCTAAATAAACAAATAATAATATATACCTCATTTAATACAGTTATAATATAGTCCATCTGTTTAAATGAGGGAACACAATCACATGTAAAAATAATATAGATTCCACAAGCTTAAATCTGCATATTGTTTAAATGCAATGTTAAGGTCTGTAGCAACTTATGAACACAACTAATAGTTGTGAAAAGTATATATTTAAAGCCAGCATACATCGAGCAATCATTCATCACTAGCCTAGTCAATATTTTCTTGCTTCACATTGTACTGTAGGTTACACAGCTATCAGTGTATATATTGAAAAAAAAACAATTTTTGACAGCATACCATTTTCTGATGAGGTACTACACGGGTATTTTATGTTGGTGTCCACTATATAAGTATGTGATGTTTACACACAAATTTATCAGTGTATTCACAGTAACATAGGAGATGACTCTAAAGACAGCGGTTAATTGAACAAGGAAAGCTGTAATTTACAGCAGAGATGGCTACAGCAGAATTCATTAATGCAAACTGCAATACAGATGATAACGAAACTATGAATCCAAATTGATTACCGGTTTATTAAAGTTTAAAGAGTACAACCCTACATTTAAAATTGTTCTTATTGTTTTGATAACACACCTGTGCAGCGTCTTGGTCGATAATAAGCTCGGTTTGATGAGTTGCTGGAATCTCGACATCGGAGTGATCTCTGCTGTGGAACAGCTTCCCAGCCGCACAGCGAGCGATGAGGGTCGTGCAGGCGAGTGCAATCAGTTGGATACAGCTCAGCATTGTGGTTGCGCGGGTCGCCGGCTTAGGTAAAGTTAACTGGCTTGCTTCTTTTTTCTCTTCTCAGGAAAATGGTTCGTCTTAAAGTGTGAATGGAAATAACTTTTTATTCACTCCCTGAACTCAGCCACGCCTCTAATTAAAAAAAAGAGAGAGAAAAGACAAAAACAAAGTCATCACGAAACTAGTATTTTCATTTATACAGTTACTGTAAATTAGTTGTGCAAAATTGTCCCACCTCTGAAAGCACCGTCACCTGTACACTACTAAATCGCAAACACTTGTAAATGGTTTCCAGCTAAGAGCTGCGTGTTATCTGAATACATAACCTTTAAATGTACACGGAGTACCACAAAAAAAACAAAACAAAACAAACAAAACAAAAAAAACATATATTGATAAAGCAATGCTATTGATTATGTGGCAAATAGTAGACTAATAATAATATTGAACAGATCATTGCATTTTATATTATTGTTTATGATTGTAATTGCATGTACAGTATACTGAAGGGGTTTCTTAGGGTAATCTTCAAGTTGCTTTATTGTAATTTCAACTGCAGTATTTGCAAAAACTATAAATGCTCTTTTGTGATTTTTTGTAAACCCAACTTGTGAAATGATATTAAAATGTATTATTGCACAAACATGTTAAGGACACAAAATACTGTAAATAAACCCGAAATGATTATTCATTTTTATACCTATATTTTTGGTCATTTGATTAAAGTTCTCTAAAGTTGAACTACTAAATACGCCTGTATTCTTTAATAAGCGTGTATCAGTTAATAATTTGTGATTACGTGTGAAAAGTACAAAAGTCTTTTGATTTGAAGAGAGCAAAGCTGTAGATTTTTACACGAAGGTGATTGTTTGTCACGTGACTCACTCATTCTTTGTGATTGTCTTATCACATATATTTTTTTGCAGCTTGTGTGTATGACAGATCTACACATTTAGCACCGAACAAATGGGTGTGCTGTGTAATATTCTACAATAAGACAACTAATACAAAAGATAAGAATTCCATAATTAAGGGCTCCAAATATTTAATTGTACTTCCTTAAATGTTCACCTCTTTCAAAGAGAAGCCAATTATTTGTAAGGAGCATTTTGTGTTTTAGGCTATATTATATAGCACACATCCTGCATAATAAACCATATATAGATTTTACAGAGATCACTCGTAAGCACGATAAGTTTGGATACAATGTGGGCTCAATTAAAACTATAAGACGATATATATTGTTTTTAATTAACTCACTTTCTGTTTAAAAGCTTAACCAATACTACGCTTCTTTACACAGAGTGCGGAGGGTATGGAATGGGTTAGGAAGTCACATTGTTGTTGCTGCTCAGACATTGCGACCAGATGAAATAGTAAACTGGGATCAATCTGCTATTGCCCTTTATACTGATCTAACAGCCTTGAAAAGCAAATCTGTTAGTCGAGATAATAAATGTATCACTGCATGCACTTGCAACGGTGCAACACCTTGGAACGGATATAACGCTATATGTTAGTTGTCAGAAAAAAAAAAAAAGAAAAAAAAGAGCTTTTTGACTCATACGAATTTGACATAATGTGTTACGCATGCCTGGTTCCTATATTTTCTGAATACAAAGAATACTGCAGGCAAAGTAGAACATTGTACTCTTTTTCCCTGATCAAATTCGATAAAGGATTTACCTTTACAGTTGTACAAGCGACACTCTGAACTTTTTTAGTGAGTCATTCCAATGTTTAGGATCTCAGTAAAGCCTGAACTGGTTGCTTCTCTAGCACAGTCTACCAGTATTGCCCTGCAGAAAATCATATTTTAGTGAAATCTGATGGTTTGCTTCAGCAAACAAGAACATTATAGGGGCTATTATCCATTTCCACCTAACTAATAAGGTGTTACTTGCCAACAGTTGGTTAAAAATAAATAAATAAATAAATAAATAAATAGACATCCTGTAATTATTTCACCATTGTAGTTTTCACTTAGTTTGCTAGCAGGGCTTTGTCATGCGAATGTTTTTACTTCTCACGCATGAATTGTAAATTCAAACATCCTAACTTGCCACATGTACCTGCGTCAACCTTTAGTTTTTCATATATCAAGAGAACTGCTTGTCCAATTGACTAAACTTGCTAACCTTCTTCTGCTCATTACTGAGTGTATCATAATCTCGGGGTATGTGGACGCTGTCTAAACACACAATCACAGGAGACAAAGCCATCTCTGTGTGTCATAGAATCATCATTTCTTCTAATAGTATTATGTATTATGTAGCTCAACAAACCCAATAAACTGCATCAGAGTGTGTTTAAATTGCAATTTTGCATGTGCATGTTTTGCAGTCTTGGCAAAAGTGTACAGTGTACCTACCACACTATTAAGAGACCTGCCCCTTTCACAATAGCTAAGCCCCTCTTTATAAAAAATTTTTTTGTAACAGCAAGGTAGCATTAACTGCAATTCACAAACTGAACCAGTGACGTAGCTAGGGGGTTGGTTTAATATGCAAAAATCTCAATCTCACAAAATGAAATCCTGCTGATTCATCCCCCACTGGAATGAAATCCTTGAGATCATCACCAGCATCCAACCCCCGAAACAAAATTCTGCCCATTCACCACCAGTATGCCCCCCAGAACAAAATCATTACTATGCCAGTGTTATTAACAATCATTAAAAAATCTCCATCCGCCCCCGAAACAAAATCCTGGCTATGGCCACTGCCCTGAACAATAGCACATACTCAACTATTCTCATATTGTTAGGACAGCAAACAAAAAGGCAACACAAAAACACCACTTCTGTGGAAAAAAAGGCATGTGATAATAACTACAGAATAAAAACACATGTGAATAAACATTATTCATAATGGTGAGTAAATGAAACTTTTATTTAGGTCTGCATTTCTGTTAAAATCTTGACTCTCATCACAGAAATAGCAATGACTTATTGGCTTTCTTGGCTGTATTGCACTTGTTACACATTCAGTCGCAGCTCAGAAGACAACAGGTAGCATTGAATTCAATGAATTTTCTGAAGTTCTTGTGATATCCTCAATGCCAGGTCCTGAGCTGTTGGCTTCTCAGCTGAACAACTGACAGTCAGTCCTTCAGCATTCATGGCATCAGCTGTGGTTGGTCCAATGGCTGCAAACTACAGTTACAGAGGAAACAAGCAAATACTTTATCTTTAATAAATGTCATATCATTGAGATATTCACGCTTTTGTTATGATTGGCAAAACTAAAACAGCTTTTAGTCCCATTTGGAAATGCCAGGTTAAAAGAGCAGTAACATAAACCTGCCATCTTTCATAGTAATGTGCGTGACTAGAACACTACAACCGAATAGTGTGTGTGAATATAATCCACGTCACAAAAGCAACATCACATTTCAATCTGATCGGCAACCAATTGATAAAGGGCGTTTTAAACAAAATGTTGCATTTAAGATACAATCCTGCAGATTATCTGGGCAGCTTTAAAACATAAATGGTGAAAGACCTGGAAAATATGTTAGTGTTGACCAATAAAGAAAGTAATTGGTTGAATTAAGTAATTGAGAACTCAGGTGGAATGTAAATCGGAAGAGACCCTGTGGCTCTCCAGGACCAGGGTTACACATCCCTGGAATAGTGCATTGATAGGAAATATGGCTGCAAAATGGTCAGATTGTCAAACTTCACTGAAAGAATAGTGTTTGGGCTCTATTATCTGGAAACCATGAAGTCAAATGACCAGAATTAAGTTTCTTAAAATGTGTTTGCATATTGCTAATGTATACTTTTGATCAAAGCCCTGTTCTTGTCCCAATTCTGTTATGCAAATGAATACGAGCATGGTAATTTGAGCCACGAATACATTGCAAACAGTGTTTGTTTGAATATTCACATATTTGTCCCAGCACTAATTAAAATGATTAAGTTCATACCTTTATCTGATCAATGCGATTCCCTGACAATTTCTGGAGTGTACTCAGGCAAAACTTTACTCCTGATGGACTGAAGAAAGTAATGCTTGCTGGTATGCCCTGGAGAGGGGGAAAAAATGGATTAATAGATTAATGCAGACTGTAGCCCTACAATATAAAACTCCTTTGGCTTTGAACAAATTCATGAAACTCTACCAGCAACCCAACATGAAGAGTATACTGACATGCCTCTCCAGTAGCAATCAATAAATGTAGTACATGATGCAGTGTTCACAAAGACTCATTCACAACGATGGAGACAGATCACAGATCTCACCCGTCATCTATTTACACACCTACACTTGAGGAAGTGTAAAGGAGGTGTTTTTAAGTCAATTATGGTATTTGTGTAATAATGTCTTTCTTCAGACACTTTAATAGGCAATGAAGTGGAGGGAAAGACACTTCTAATGGTGAAGGCAAGTATGTGCCACTCATCTTGGAGCCCACAAAGGAGTTTCCTGAGTCGGTGGACTGATAGAAGGCTATGGTGGCAGAGATGCTCAATCAAACCATGTGTTTTTTTTGTTTTTTTTTCAGTTTTACCTCTTTTGAGAAATATTCACTGAGGGCTTTCTGAAGATTGGGATGCTGCGCAGTCTGATAGACAGTCACACTTTCCAACGGCACACCTACAATCAATAACACTTTGTCACAGCATGTACTCATCGTAATGCGTTCTTAAGGAATTGCCAGCTATGCTATTAATAAACCAGGAGCTAAAAGCAAAGATCAGCATTCGCAAGTCTAGTTAATGACTAATTATTTGACTGCCAAAATGAAATCCTTTTCATTTAAAAAAAAAAACAAAAATAAAAATCACCCCCTCTAGTCCCGTGAGAAAGGGGAAGGTGAGGTTATATGTCTTCAAACTTCCCCTAATCCACTGCCAATGTCAGCTCTTCATTGGCAGCCATCTACTAAGGTGGAGGCCAAGACTGAACATGGAAATGCTTCATTCTACGAAACTAGACTTGATTTAAAAAAAAATAAAAATGATGTTAGGGCTGTTCTTTATTTTATATTGAAAAACATTAAAACCTATACAACGTATCCATACTTTTGTATGCAAAGTAGCCTTGTTAATCTGAAACCTCATCACACCTTTTTGAAGTGTGCATTTATCTGGGATGCTACAAAGAAAGTAAAGGATATCAAAGTATTAGGTGATTGTATATATTACCATTATCCTTCAGCGCTTTGGGTAGAACTTCTCTTTTAAGTGATCCACAGGGAAAAAGAAGAGGCAATGAACCAGAGTTTTCCTCTGGGGAAATAAAAATTGTCAAATGTAAAGAGAGTTATACTATTGATATATGTGTTTGTTCAATGCAATGATAAACTGTGGATCTATACTAAACTTTTCTTACAAATAACTTCTAGTAAAGCACTGAAGATTGCATATATAAACTCTCTGGAAGGGCATCAAAAGTGTATATGCTTAAAATTGATGGACTGTATAATTCAAAATTTAACAACTGTTATTCAACTACTTACTTTTACATATATAGTTTGAGAGCTTATCTGCATTTCCTGTATCTTCACCCTGAGGGAGCAAGCCAACTTCTTGAACTAAAAATAAATTAACAAAGGAATACAATTGCATTTACAGACAATAAGAGGTGCTCTGGGTTAGCTCCAGTGTTACATTGGAATCAGGCTTAAATGACGGTATCTAAAGTTTTGAGACCACTGGATAACATTCACTTGGATTCTGTTTAATAGAAGGAAAAGAGTTCTGAAGAATACCAGTCATCGCTGTTAAGTTTTCTGTTGGGATAAATTAGATGTTTTAAACAGACACTCTCATGTGAATGCTACAGTTTATTAAACTTTACTTTCCCGAACAGTTTCTTTCACTGAAGAGTGAAAGCATTACTTAGATGCTTATCGGCCACCAACTGCAACCTAAGTGTTTAACATTGCCAGGCTGAAATTGCTTTATTACAGTATATACTTAAACTATTAAATAATAGGCGATACCTTAACTTTACATAATTTTTAGGTAGTTAATTTAGAATAAGATAGATACATACATATATATTATAGTTTCCCTGATCCCAAAGATATGTATACTCTATTCTAGTATGCTGGGTAGTTCTGTATGCTTCCACTTTTTTTTCCCCCAGACAGAATTGGTACTATTTTTGTACTTGAAAGTAATGTCAATGTGTGCTGTTTGCCCCTTTGAAAAGGAGATACTGATCTCTGTGTTGGATACAGTATATATGGCTTGCCAAACACTTCTTATGACACACTACTAGACACACTGTAAATGTTCCTTTACTTTGCTACTAAACAAGGACATTAAATAATATCAACAAAGGATCATGTAATGTTTGTGTCTGCCACATTTGAAGATTGTTTTACTGCTTTAAAACCAACAAAGATGTGCAAGATCAGTCATATCCTAAAGGGCAAGAGTGTAAGGGTTACATCACCAAACAATTACTACAAGCTGTCAACTAAACAGCAAACTGTTGCTTGGTGCAAACCAATTCCCATCCAAATTAAAATATGCACTAATTACAGTGAGGGATTTAAACAGGATATAGATGCCTGGCACAGCCGAGGTTTGTCCAATTATCAGATCATCAGCTAATGTTAAAGGCAAGAGAAGCAGTTAACTGTGTAAATTAAACTACTGGGGCTGAGTAAATAACATATAGACCTCAAAAGGAGAGCACCTATTAACACCTGAATCTCCTAACCTCAAAGGGGTATCCTGTAAAACAGCATCAGAATTAATTTACTTGACAGGTTCAGATTAGACCATGCACAAATATGCTTTAATAGAGGCACAATTTACATAGACATTGATATTACAATTACAGGTTACGTATACAGAATTTATACCTTGTTTATAAATACCTTGACAAAGACAGATTAGGATAACATGACATTAGAAATGCAACTAATCTATACTACCCAATGTTGTTTGGAGGCTAGTCAGTGGGCATTCAGAAACAAAATAAAAAAATTATAACTAAGCCACTGGAATATGGAGATGTTGAACTGAAAACGGAAACAGCCCCAGTCTACTTCGTGTTGAGAGATGTCTTAACTGATGTCTTAAAGTGTCCCCATGTGTTGCTACAACTGTTTAAATAATGTAGTTTTTGTCAAGAGCACTGAAACAGACTTTAAAGTTATAAGTATAAAATTATTTAAACAGTTGCAACAACATGTGGGAGCACGCAACGCTATATTTTTCAGAATCCCGCTACTCTCACTTTTCCTTTTTTAAAAAAGCAAAACAAAAGCATAAACTTGGGTTTGAACGGTCAACTCCTGTGATTATTCTAAAATGGAATGCCTAAATTGCTCTACTGTTCTGTAGTGCTGAAAGGTTGAACTGTGGAATCCAAATAAAATAATTTGGAAAATAGGGAGAATGTAAAGAACTGTGGATCAATAAAGCACATAAAAAAAAAGGTACAGATAACAATGAAAACACCAGTGAGAGACCTACCCAAAGAGGATGTGGCTTTACCAACAACATAAACAGATTTAGCATTCCACTGATCCTTCAAACTTTCCATCCATTCTGTTAAAAACAAGACAGAAATTGCATTATAAGCATGCCAAAGAATAAACAAACAAACCAAAAAAAAAAGTTCCTGTTTTAATCGCTGACTGCAGTGGATTTCTTGGTGCAGCAAAGAAACAATTAAAATGAAGATCCTTCGATGAAACAGGAAAAATGTTCTCCCACCACTTAATATAGCAAAATTAATTTAGTAAAGATTATTTTGTGTAACATCTTGTGTTCCTTCACATGTCTATAAACTCCCAACATAGAAGTGAAGTCAACTGCTGAGAAATACTCTCTCCTGCAGTAGAAAGGATAATTTCAATTACTCTAGGCCAGTAGCAAAACTGATGTTGATGATAGATTTGTATATTTCTAGATATTGCAAATGGTACTGACAGCCTATCTGTAAAATTGTGTATAAGCAGGGCTCACTATTCCAATCAAGGGGAATGTCAGCTCTGTTTATACACAGCTGTATAACTCTCTTGATGGGTAGGTTTAAAACACTGGTGATACAGATGTGCTGTAGATTTCACATTACATGGAGGTGGACAGGAGATCAAAGAGACTTTGCAGGGCTATGGAATACATTAACAAGGAGCTCTTTTGGGCATAAACCTCACAGGCAGGTGCATGGCTTAAAATGCTACCAAGTCCACTGCATCAGGCCAAGGGAAGGATTACTTCCCATTCAGAAAGCTAAGGTTTTAAAGAGCATGTAGGAGCAAATAGAAAGTAGTTAAGCAGGTGCTTAATATAAAAAAACTTATAAAGCACCTCTCTGTTGTAGAATAAACTTGATTTTTGTTTAAGCATAAAATCAAAGGTCACATTACAAAGAAGACTCTGTGTAAACAACTTGTTATTTCTAAGAGGAAACCCCTTTTTGTTGCAGCTGGGTTAGAGTGTCAATAGTATGTAGCAGGTTGGTGGCACTTTCTTCAGTCAGGGTGACAATGATTACTTTTCAGAGGCAGGTGAAAAACTACTTTCAGTAACATGACTCAAGTGAAATAGTGGCAGATGAGTGGGGTTATAAGGTATTGGCTGTGTTGAACACCAGCAATGCTGTTTATGAAGTCTCTCCAAACAGGAAATCAGGGTAATAAGACAGCATACAGGCTTTAGAAACATGAAGGAAGTCACTCGGACACCTTAGCCCTGCTGAACAGAACTGCAGCAGATGGAGACTGCAGGAAACACAAGTAGGTTATACCAGCTCAAGTCGATTAAATCATTGCATTTGTTGTTGTTTCCTAGTCACTAATATAGTTTCCATGTGCTTTTGAACCTTTAAGAGGACTCGCCAAGCTCAAAACATGATTGTTGGTGCTGCTTTGCTGCCATCTTTACATTACTGCCTAGCATTTAACAGAAAAGTCCTTCACTGAAGGCACTTGACATTTAAAAAACAAACATGGTCAAAGCTGCCATCTGCAGGGCATACACAGTAAAGCCTTTTAGCATATGAAAACACTATACAATTGAAAAACCAAGCAATCATGTAAATATTTACCAGGAAGGCAAAGACAAAACACTTTCTAATAAAAATACAAAATGTTTTTAGAAATGTAAATATGCAGCAGGAATTAAATTAATAATAATGCTGTCTTATAGATATTTAAGGCATTCTATACTGTAGCTTGCGAACTGTCCTCTCAGCATCTCCCACCTTCTCTTTTACCGTTCTGTTCTAGACACAGGCTCACAGCTTCCACTGCCCTGGGGCTGGTAAAGATGAGCCCACCATATTTTTCTGGGTGTGACAGCTGGGGAAAAAAAAGTAAATAAATAGAAAAAAGGAAAACCTTCAACATTCACTGCAGAGTTTTACACTCTCTCTCTCTCTCTCTCTCTCTCTCTCTCTCTCTCTCTCTCTCTCTCTCTCTCTCTCTCTCTCTCTCTCTATATATATATATAATATAGATATATATATAATATGATATATATATATATAATTGAAATCTTGCCCCAGTGTATTGTTTTCTATATTCAGCCTTGGTTTGTTATTACATGCTATTATGTTCTTACCTTTTCAGATAATGCATCAAGGGAAACAAACTCAAAAGACAAGACAGGGATCAGGGTAGCTTTTAGCCCATATGAGGCTAACTCCTAAACAAAAACAACAATATTATTAATATCATCAACAACAACAACAATAATAACTATAAACAAATATGTATAGTCAGAATACATGTAAATATGTGTAAGATTTAACACACAAGTACAATGCAATTTATAGCAAGATCACGCAATTTTGATTCCAAAATAAATATGCACTTAGGTACATTAAATAAGTCTAAAATGTTTGGTCAAGTATTCTGAAAAGAATTTATTTGATTTTTTTTTTTTTTTGGTCACTAACCTGAATATAAGGGTCAGATCCAGAGTCCCCTTCCTTTGGCTCTTTTAATAACAGAACTTTCATAGCGAATGCTAACACAGGGCACTGAAATGTCAGGGTAAAAGTTAAAAACGATGCTAGACTGTGTGTCTATTCTTCAGTTTCAAAACTTAGCAACATAAAACAGAAGCGTTAACAGCTTTCCCAGAATGAGTCCACACCCAATGACAAGTAACATGCGCGACCTGATAAATGGAACTTACAAAGCCAGATAACAGACTGCTGTAACTGCAGCGAATGGATTAACGATAGCTTTTTAACCAGACAATGCATGTATTTTACATTGTGCAGTTTGACCAGACTACCAAATTGAAAGGGACTAAATTTATCACATTGTCTATATTGAAAATGTTGTGTCTCTTCTGACGTGAATGGGTTGTGATCTGTATGACAACGATGAACACAGGTGTAGAGCAGACGGGGATATACTAAACACTGTACATACACATGTCAGTTTCTTGTAAACATATATATAGGTGGATATATCTGCATGCAAGTCAAGGCTTCGGTATAATGTTTTGGGTTTCGCTTTTACTTTTGTTACTATGCGAGTGAGATTTTGTATCCTATACAACGCGTTCACAACAACATTTCATTCGCATGACTCTTATACTGATGACGACCTAATAGTGTTGAACGTTCACTGACGCGAATCAAAACTCGGAAAGCGTAACCATTTTTACAAAACAGCGGTGTTGGGTACTATAACATACACTGTAAAGAACTATAATAATTATAAAAAAAAAAGAAAAAATCTATACATACTTCAACATCCCTACTTCTTAGGCCATCTAGTCGTACTATAACAACTATTTTTAAACAATATGATAGGTCAAAGGGAATTAACAAATGGAACGTCCCAAATCAGAAAATAGAGGGCATTTATATAAATAATACATAAATAAGACCCCACCAAAAAAGCTTTACATCTAGCCAAAAAAGCTCCAAATATACCAGAAATTATATTTTAAAAATGATTCAGGTATGCTGATATCTGTGTTTATTCAAATATTCGTGGTATGGATTGAGCTCCCCCTTCCGTTGCCTTATGTGTGTTCCATCCAGATCCCGCCTCTCTCGTCTCAGTTTCAGGAAGTTGTGAAACTCAAGCTATTACGGCTCCAGCAGAGTGGCAGCAATGCGTGGCAAGTATAGAAAAGGGGAGCCAACATGGCGAACGCACAGGTTCAGTTTCACAAACAGCTCTCCTCTGTAAGTCTCGTTCCCACACAAACCCCTGACCCGACTCTGTCCGTATCTCCTGCTGTGTGTGTTTGGAAGCATGGCGTCTTTGGCTAAAAAACGAGCTTTGGGAACGGGAGAGGAGCCGGAGGAAGACCAGGAGGAGAGCTCGGATGAGGGGATAGAAGGGGTAGGTGGCTCCGAAGACGACGGCAGTGAGGATTCTGACGATGAAATAAACGAGGTATTTACCTAGTGGTAGTCAGGCCTTTTGAAACTGTTCACACGTGCGTATGTATGTTTACTTTTCTGGCAGTGCGTTTTCCGTTGATGGTTTTTTTTGTTCTCGCAATCTGGGGTTTAATTACAGGTTAAGAAATGTAACACCTAGTATACTGCGGTTTATTATTACCTTAGTTTATACTTTTATTGCTGAAACCATTGTCACGTAAAACAAAGAGTAAAGATAGCAAGCAATACTTGGATATCAAAACAGAATGCCCATTACAAACCTGACGGATTGTCCGATCTCATCCCAACCTAATTCTCACCCCAGAATTCTTTCCAGGTAGGGTGAACAATAGCCTAGACCAGTGCTCTTTCCAGGGTGATAATTGACCTAATTCATTTGTAATGGTGTGTTGGAATGGTTTGCAGGAGGTGACTGTCGATTTTGAAGCACATACAATATCCGACAGCGACTCTAACGGGATCACAAAGCTTTTGAAACAGGTGAGTCAAAACTAAACATCGAAGATTTTTTAAACTACTCGGAAAAACAAAACATACTACAATATTGCTGTACTAGAAGAAATATACCTGTGTACATACACCTTGATAAAAATATGGTCAGGTGAATCTTAATTCCAAAAATTCAAATAGTTTGCTGATTTCTTTCATAGGTTAAATACGAACATTTTTATTTATACTTTTTTTGAATATTCAAAATGAAGCCTGTCACAGTAAAATTTGGTAGTGTTGCATACTGTGTAGTATGGGCTTGTTTTAAACCTTTTAATAATTATTTTTTTCACAGCTGTTTTTGAAAGCCAGTATAAACCTGTCTCAACTGACTGATCTGATAATCCAGCAGAACCATATTGGAAGCGTTATCAGGGTAAGAAATGCAGATGTCATGTTTTTACTGCATCAGCAATCAACAAGTAGGTGCGGTAAGCACGACTCATTGTACATTTTAAAAACGTATTTTTTAGTATTGATAGTTTTGTCATGTTTTAATATACTTTATATTAAAAAAAAAAAAAAAAAACCCTGGCTGGGAGTAGGGTATCTTTGAACCCTCTGCAGTATCGTATATATTTACTTATGTCAGAGTATTCAATTGTTTTGCAGTTACGTGATATATAATTCTTTACTATGTCCTCAAGTTATTTTGCCAACCTTGTATTTCTTTTTTTCTTCATTCCAGCAAGCTGACGTTCCAGAGGATAGTGATAACGATGATGATGATCTAGATGAAGTCTTTGGATTCATCAGTCTTTTAAATCTGACTGAAAGAAAGGTGAGTAACTAGATGCACAGAGTGTTGATTATGAAGCTGTCCTATAGAGTGGAGAAATCCCTTTACAATCTTCTTTTGAAGAGCGAGATGCAAGTAAAAGCAATGACACCTGTTGCTTTAAATTTACACTTACAAGACATTTGAGGTCTTGAAAGCTAATTATTTGTATATCGCAGTTAATCTAATAAACAATATTAATTCTTGAAGTCTTTCATCATGAACATCTTTTTATTACCCTGATTTAAAGATAAACAGTCATTGTTTTGCGTGTAATTTCAAGGGCTCAGAGTGTGTTGAGCAGATTAAAGAGCTTGTGCTTGGTCACTGTGAGAAGTGCTGCCCTCCAAGCGTCGTTGAGCAGCTGGATAAAATCCTGAACGACACCACAAAGCCTGTGGGCCTCCTGTTGAGCGAGAGATTCATCAATGTGCCACCACAAATTGCTCTACCCTTACACAAACAGCTACAGTAAGTACTGCTTCCTGTACTGGGACAGGTGCAAAAATGTAATTTCACTTAATAGTGCAGTTGCAATATTTTGCCTTAAGATGGCACCAAATCACTGTTAACATAAGGTTACATTTAGATTTAAAGCAGGGGTTTCAAACAAGGCCATGGCAATTGTATGCAGTCATCCAAAGGCTGTGGCTTAAATGTGGGTAGGTGGGATTTCAAGTTTTTCTTTTATTATTCTTGTATATGAAGGGTGCACAAAGTTACCAGACATCCTCTATTGCTTAATGTAATTTGATGAACCATCAACCTTTTGGAAAGTGAATGGTTTATGGTATATGTTGACTTTGGGTAAACTGCATGTTTTCATTTTACCACCCTATTGTTCCTCGACCCGACAAAATAAGTAAAACTGTCCTGTTTGTGTGGCTTGTGAATCGGATAGCAAATTAGTGTGGCCCTTGATTTAAATTTAACACCCCTTTTAAGGAGTGTAGTTGTCTGTACAGTATTCTGAACGCTTTGCTTTCTTGCCAGCAGCACATACGCAATCATATGAGTTCTTGGTAACGGATATTCAAGGTCCTGTGTGCAACCAAGGCATATGGCTGTGTCTTATTGTCTGGAAGTTCTGTTCAAGATCATCTGGATTGGTGTGACTGCCAGGATAAACCAGGAAATACTGAACCTTGGATTGAATTTGAGCTATTTAAAAAAAAAAAAAAAAAAAAAGTGGACTACTTTGATATTCAGAAACCGCAGTAGACTGTTGCTTTTTTTATCTAGATTTTTTATTATTATTTTTTTTAACCTCAACATTAAGTAACTCAAACAAAATCATTACCAATAGGGACCACTGTGGCATAATATTGTAAAAAGAAAAAAACATTTTGTTTGTTTAGGGAAGAAATAGCAGAAGCCCAGAGAACCAATAAACCCACTGGGAAGTGCCATTTTTACATCATGGTAAGCAAAACCTTCAAAGAGGCAGGGAAGAATAACAGCACACTAAGAGGAGACGCACCAAAGAAAGAAGAATTGATGTTTACGAATGCAGAGGAGGAATTCTTTCACGAGGTAACTTTCTTTACTATATGATTGCACTTGTGCACTGGATGTGTCATTGTATACACATTGCAGTTGTAAAAAGGTAACATGACTTAAAGCTAACAAATCAATTGTATTACTCTGCAATGCATGATTGTATGCATGTTTTGTCTTCTATCTTTGATTATGATGAACAAATGCTATCACTGTAAGTAAACATAATAGATGTTACTCATTCTTATTCTCTGCAGCATGCAGTTATGAAGTTCAACTACTCTGTCCAAGAGGAAAGCGACTCATGCCTTGCTGGCCGATGGTCTTTCGATGATGTTCCAATGAAACCTTTCCGTACTGTAATGTTAATCCCAGCCAAGAGTATCGGTCCAATCATGGAAAAACTAAGAGAGTACCTGTCAGTATGAATGTTACCTGGAGGAACTGTATAAGCTTTGGAACACAGTGGTTTTTTACCTGATAATTTAATTATTTGTATAAAAACACAGGTATATTAAAAAAAAAACACACACACAACTCTGTACACTAAGTGTACTTTTTTTTCCTATTGGACTCCCAAGTAGCTCCAGTGCATGTGAGCTGGAGTTATGATAAATGGACCTTGATGTGTAATTGTAATCCATAATATGTACTTACCATTGGCTGTGTGGAATTTTATTTCCATGACAAGATATAACTGTTCAGATTTAAAAAATGTAATCACCCATAAAACAGTGTACATAAAGTATCAGTTTGTTACAAAACAATTTATACAGAAAATTTAAGTAAAGCTAATTTTTGAAAATCCTCCTATACAACATCCTTCACAATTTGAAGTAAAAAAAAAAAAAAAAAAAAGTTTCAAGAGATCCTTTTGTTTGTGGATTGTTCTTTTGAGTACCTCTATCATCACAAAAGCACTGTACATTCTTAGAACAAACAGTACAGTGCCATTTTATTTATTTTTCCCCCCAGTTTACTGAGTAACAGATCTTTCAGAAGCCTGGAGAGTTTGACATTCCTTGACATTGTTTTGTCGCTTCTCTTTTTGCACTGCGCTGAAGAAATGTGGTTGGTGATAAGCTGCAGCATCTCTTTGCTTTCACTATGGGGCAGATTATAGAAGTAGTACTGTGGAGCCATCTTGATAAAACGAGAGAGATTTTATTTTATTATTTTGGCTGCTCGAAGCTTGAAAAGAAGATTGCGGCTAAACCCTTTCCTTTTTACTCTGACAAAAAAACAAAAACGACAACAAAAAAAGATAACTTGCAAAATTAAACTTTACCCTAGAATATATGGTGGCAGTGTGTCACTTGTATATTTGTCAGCTGCTTTTTAGAGTGATAGATTTGAACAATAAGGGGAAGCAATATGGGGAAGTACCAGCTAGTTATTAACCATCTCGAGTATTATAATAATAATCTTTATTTTTCTGAGCCAGGAGGAGGCTCCAGGAAGCAGTTTGGAGCTGATGCAAAGAGAACAGGGACAGGGTTAACACATACAACTACACTAATTGAAAATTATATGTATAGAACACCCTTTCTCCAAAGCTGACAAGTGCTTCAATCTACAGATTGTAGACTCGTACTTTAATTAATTTGCAATATGTCACTAGAGAGAGGGGGCACCAAGGGTTATTCTTAAAATTAGAATTCTATCCTGGAACTCAAATAATTTAAATTAAAATGTAATCCCTCAATACTGTTGCTGCCCCTGGTTAGTTATCAGGGTGTTTAGTTTAATACCTGTCAGCTGTTATGGTAAGCATCTTGTTCACACAATCAAATTTACAGGAGGCCAGCAGAGTTTGCCATCTAGGGATCAAGTGAGAATTCTGACACGATGATGATGATTCTGTTTTCAGATTTCTGTTGTTATCCAGGGCAGCCAGGTAATCCAGCTCTTCCAGAGACTGCATTAGACCTTACGGATCTGGAAGAACGATAACGTGCATTGCTTTTATAGCGGTTTAAAATATTTTACAACACTTTTAGTACCTGAGTGAAATTTTTAAAAAGCGGCATTAAAAATCAAATCTCTGTATTAGAAAATCAACATCATCCACATGATTATTTTTCTGTAACTTAAAAGACGGATCCACTCAACTAAAGCAACGTTTCAAACTGAAACCATTATGCAGCTGTTGCTAAATTTACTGCTGAACTTCATGTCTGTTCACTGAATAAATCACCAAGTTGAATGTTTTAGGAGTATCATAAAGAGACCACAGACAAGCCAAACAAAAACAAATACCAGTGTTTCTGAATCTTATCATACAGAGCCAGAGTTTCCAGAAGTTCTGTCATAAACATGAAAGCAGACCTGTATTATGAACACTGAGTAGAGCACTTTAAGAAGGGTATTCAAGTCCAAGGTCTAGTACGGGCCATACAATGGAAGCCAATGCATTGCAAAACATAAAACTTGGACCTGAACACTACTTTACAGCTTTCTTGACTGTACAATTCAGTTCATTAAAATTCACAGCTAACCCTGAATTGTAGGTCACATGGTCCAATCGCTGCCAGACCATTGGAGTGATTTTTAGCGTGCAACACATGAAGTGATCAGGTACCATGAAGAAACAACGACTTCATCTACAGCAATTCAAACTGTTTTGTGGAAGTGTATTTTCTAACACATGGATCTGTTCTGGATCATCTGCAGGTTTCCCCTCGGCCTCAAGTTCAGCCACAGTCTCTACATAACGATATTAATCTCCAGTAACTGCTTACTCTTGTGCAAGCAGACCCTGGCAAACTAATCCTCCACTAATATGACAATTCCATAGCTGTTCCTCCTCCTTCAGACAGTGCCTAGTCTATAGTCTTGTGCTAAAACAATTCTCTGGGCTAAAGAAATGGCAAATGGTATGTGTTGCATATGGAAATGCATTTCAATAGTCGTGGATGGTAATGGGATACAGAGGTACAATGCCTCTAGTTCACCAGTGTCAATAATGAAGTTGACATTGTCGATTGCCCACAGCAGGTCCTCCCCCTTGCTGGTAGTCAGGAAGACTCTTCTAACGCACGGTTTGTTGCTTCTCTCCTGCTCCTCGCTGTGTCTGGACACAAATCCACCTTTCCCTGGGATCAAGTAAACCGGGACTAGTATTCCAAGATCTAGGCTCAGATTAACAGCCTCTTGCCTGATGATATCATAAACACTGTCAATCTCCTAAAATTAAAACATGTGGATTTATAATCATGCGATTAAGGAAACAGCCATCAGCAAATCAAGATGTGGCCAACTTTTAGTGAGGAGGTCACAGTCTGCTTTGGAGAGAAAAACTAAACACAAACAGGCCAAGAGCCAAATAACATTACAGCTGAATAGACCTTAATCTTTAATACAATATACAATGTCATCCTTGGAAAGCATTAGCTAAACAGTATCCGCTTTAGTTTTATCCAGCCACTGAGTTTGGCTTAAAACATCCTGAAACTGCAGTTTTACAAGTATTTGTTGGGGGGGGGGGGGGGGGGGGTACTTTGTTTAACTTTGAGTGTTATATGCTTAGAACTGTCATATTATTAATGATGGCTTGTTTTCAAAAAGGCAACCATGGCTAAGTTGAAGATGTTTTTGTTTTGTTTTTTACGCTGGGGAGTATTTAGCTAATGAAGTACAGTTACTCTAGGTTCACCCCATACAAATACAGCACCAAATCGTTGATAAGCCTTTAACCTGTATTCTTCTGCTGGTCCAAAGTCAAGTGGATTTCATTAACTTTAAATTCCCATTTTTATTTCAATTTTTGAAATGGTGGGACATTCCTAGGATGTTCACTTATCCATCCTTAAAAAAAGACACTTTCAATTGGATTTTAAATGTTTTTACCAAGCTGGGAAAGCAATCATTGCTAAATGTTTTTTTTTTTTTTGTCTTTGGTTTTAAGGTAAAACTTTATACAAGAAAATAATTAAAGTTTGGGCCAATGTCTTCATTAGTTTGTCTACTTGATCAACCTATAACTGGATGGAATATTAGGTATCCCTTATACTTCTACTATCAATTAGAATATTCTTTACCTGACTAGAAGCCAAAAATACAGCAATGTCCCCGTCCTCCTTTGTGATGCATTTCATACACCAGTCTCATTGCGGCATAGAAATGGTCCTTGTGGTTGCTATTGCTGTAAACCACCTCTGTTTGGCACTTACTGTCCACCCTTATAAGAGGAGCATTTCCATAATAAGACTTTAGTTTGCTGCACATGTGGGGAGCAGTGATCACAACAACTCTGAGATCAGGCCTCTGGAGCACAATGTCTTTCAGCAGCCCCAGTAGCACATCAGTGGAGACTGGTCCGTGAGCTTGGTCAATGACAATTGACAAAGGAGGGTGGGACAATTAAAGGTAAAGAAATGACTTTTCAAACCTTAATAACTTCACCTTAAGGCTCAGGTCTAAGATAACAACAACAATAATAATAATAATAATAATAATAATAATAATAATAGTATCATTTGTCAAGCCCAGAACCCATTAGTCATATCCTTAACATAAATGACTGTCTTTTCTCAATATTATTATTATTAATAACTTATTATAAATAATAATACAGTATTATTAGTATGATCATCATCTTCATTATTTTTTTTACTATGTTTTGCCTGTGTGTTCTCTTTGCTCACACTCCTTCCCACATCTACTCCTTCAATTTTATTGTCAAGTTCCCATGCTCCCAATATAATTGCCTATTTTTTTGTCAACCCCCATGAAGCCGATATAAATGTTAAAGAGTAGCATATGGGCTGAATGCCCAAGCCGAACACACTGCAGCTGCAGCCCACAAAGGTTAAAAATACCTGAGCTGAAGAGGCAGTTGCGGCCGGCTATCATCAACAGCCTGCAAACTGAAAAGCCTTTTGTTTAGCTCAAACAGAAATTCGGGATTTCTATTTGAGTAACCAGGAAAGCCAGCAGCTGGTTGATGTATTGCAGGATAAGGGGACAGGCTCACCACAGTTAGTCATAATCAGGCTTTCTTGTTAGGAGGATGGTTTGCTTTCATTGGTTTAAAGGGGATATGGAAAACTGTTTCAGTTCCTGTAAATTCAGAACTGCAAGTCTAAAATCTGATTGGTAAATATTTGGCTAATGAGTGGTTCACTCCTCATGACTTGCTGAAACTAGTATTATGGTATCTGAGATCATGCATCTACTGGTAGACAACATCTTGCCGTACTCAGGACACACACTTGACAGCAGTAGTATAATGCTTTCATATTGTTGTTCCAAATAAATACAAAAACCAATGATGATCAGCATTGTTATTCAAGTTTCCAGTCTCTAGCCCTCCAAAAGGCTACAGTAATAAAGTTTAAATGAGTCTGGTTGGGCAGGAACTACTGGCCTTGATGTTCTAGACTATCTGTCAAATTAGCATGAACAGCCAGGACATTAATTTCGCATGTGGCAAAAAAATAAATACAAGTCAAAAAGAAAAGGAGAATACTGTCTTCTGAAAGTAATGCAAACAGTACACAATTACTGTGGATAATTACTATAGTAACAAAATACTTTCTAAATACCACTGACACGTATAGC
Organism: Polyodon spathula; assembly: GCF_017654505.1. Classification (NCBI taxonomy): domain Eukaryota; kingdom Metazoa; phylum Chordata; class Actinopteri; order Acipenseriformes; family Polyodontidae; genus Polyodon; species Polyodon spathula. Next base: position 5,499,693 of record NC_054546.1, on the reverse strand, counting down.
TATCCATACAGTATTGCTGTGCAGCCTTGAACACACCCACTCAACAGCTTTGTTTATAAAGACCTAAATTATGAGAGGTATTCCATAACAGAAAAAATGGTTTGTGCTACTTTAAGAACAGTGCTTAAAGGCTACTCTTGTCTTGTGTATAGCTTCTTACCTTCTGATCAGATATGCATGTGTATGTGGACCTTTATTGTCCTAAAGTAAACAAATACAAAATGTAATGTTTATTTTATTAGGGCAGGCCATTAAACAGAACAAAAAAACATGTCTATTATCAAATTCCAGCAGTTCCTGTCTTATCATACAAACGGAATACATGCTGGGAAGATTTCTAGCCTGTTCCGGCATACCAGTTAGTACTGACCTCTAGTGGTACTGAGATGGTAAATCGTCACTGAATCACTGGGATCCTTTAAGATCCAACTTAAGTTTTGAGATTGATTTGCTACTATGAACTAGATGAACATAGATGGACCGAATGGCCTCCTTTTATTTGTACATTTTCTTATGTTTAGGTAAGAAAAAAAAAAACAGACAATAAAAGATGACCTAAGTAGGACCTATTTTAATCTGGATCAACAGCATTGTATAACTGTAGTTTTATTGTTGCTTAATTCTTTAAAGGAGTGACCCCAATCTTGAAAAAAGGTCCTCCTGCTGTTGGTAAAGTAAGTCATCACAGTATTGAATTGTACTGGGATGAAATACACACACTGCAAAGAAAAGGACGTCCTGAACGGTGGCCTCACTTTTCAATCAAGGAAGAGGACTCAAGACACACACTTATGGGACCATTTGCACGTCAGTATAATAACGTGTCTATGTTTCAGTTTATAATACAGTACAATATTATTAAGGCTGGGAAAGGTAACATTGTTTTTGTTCACTTTCAATTCATTTAAATGGTATATGTGTTTAAATAATCTATAGCATTTTTACAAATGTTTACTGACAATACACAATTGAGACTCTATGAGTTCTTCATAAATGTATTTTAAAATGTATGCACAATTAGAACTGTGCAAGACAGAAACAGCAAGTAGCACTCAAATACACATTAAAGGGTTCAACCAAATCAAAATGTGTTACAAAATCAGGAATACTAAAAGTTATAGTTATGCACAAAAGTGACACCTTAATATATATATATATATATATATATATATATATATATATATATATATATATATATATATATTACTTTATATTATATAGTACTTGGATATTTCTCAGACTTTCATTGTTGCCTTTGAATCATGCTCATTAAGCAGCTAAAGTACCTTGCTCTTAATGTGCCTTTCTGTTTGTGGAAGTTACCAATTTGGAGGATAATGTTTTGGCTTCCTTACAGAAAATATGAACTCAAGGGAAAAGACAAATGTGCACAAGTCAGATTTTTTTACAGTAACCATGTTTTTGTAGTGACTTGAAAAATCAACAGCTGTTCAAGGAACACATGGCATTGTTACTAAACAGGATACACTTTGTTTGTTTACACTAGGGGAGCCAATGAGTGGTAAGCACCTGCACTGTGCTGCGAACATAAACGATGAAGAAGGAGTGCGTCGAGTACTGCAGGCAGGGTGAGGAGAGGCTTTCCGGACAGTTCACTCTTCCAACAACTCTGATACAAACTTGAGTTGTAAAGAACCTAGTCTGATTCTTTAGTGTTCTTCAAGATGAGATTAAGAAATTGCTTATAGAACCTGGCCAGGCCACATTTGTGACCATTAAGATCTGATCAGCTCATTAAGAATGGATATACTGTTTGAAAATGTGTATCCTGAGATGCTGGTTCAGGATTTTTCCATGACCACACCTATGGATCAGGTAAGGACTGCATGTTGTTACTTCAAGGAATGGCAGACATCCAAGAAGACTAAAAAAATAAACACATCGAGACTGTTTACAAGGTCTTCTATTATACATTCTGTTCAGCTGTTTGGTTCTGGTTTTGTAAAATTAACAGGTGCTTTGAGAGTAAGCCCTTTGTGTGTTGTGAGAAGCAGGTTTCTCAGAGCATTGTAATGGAACAGAATTGTGACAATTTACCTGTGTAACTTCTTGAATTCGACTGTGGTTGATACAGCTACTGTCTTCTCAGTCTGTTGTCTCTTTTTAACTGCACATAATCAGTTCTGAGACATTTGCCATTCCTTCAAGAATTACAGTTTGGGACAGATGCCCCTTTTAATGAAAACTGCTTTATCTGCCTGATTTTCCTCATGGTAATGCAGTTCAGAAATAACTTTACTTTGCCTTCCTTATTTTAAAGAAATTCAAGGTTGATGTTTCTGATAAACTGAGCTTTACTCCTCTAATGGTGGCAGCTCAGAAAGGCTTTACCAGATATTTTTGAAGTCTTTATCTTCTTTCCATGGAATGAAAACACTTGAATTTCTCTAGTTGCACATAAAAGTCTTGAAAGAAAACTTGTAACTTGACTATGTAATCTTGTCTTTCCTTGGGTTACAGCTTAATGTTGACTTGATTTGCTGGACACCATGTTGTTGTTAAATATTTCTGAAAATTTTGAGCTTCTTGGGAAAGCCGTGACAAGGGCAGTTCAACAGCTATGCACTGGGCCGCCGATGGAGGTCATCTAAGTGTTATCGATTATATGTTACATGATGGCTGCAAGGTATGGGATTCATTAGTTCAGTTGCTTATACATCTTCTAACAAATGGAATGAGTTAAATGTTAATTGATTTATACAGCATTTATCTAAACAGTATTATGTTCTCAAAACGAACCACTTCTGTTTATAGATAACTGTTTCTAAATGCAATGTCTGATCATATTTTTTAGTAGTGATGCACATATCTGTGGATCTTATCAGATTGATGTCAAGGATAACATTTCCCTCTGGACTCCACTGATGAGGGTCTCTGCAGTAACTGGGAATGCAGATGTGGCCTCTCTTTTGGTTAAGGCTGGAGCAGATGTGAATAGGTGGGATAAAAATGGAAAGACCCCCCCTTAATGGTATATGCTAATATTTTGTCTTATACATTTAAAGAGCCCCAATGTGTCTAAATATCTGTCTGGAGCAGATGTGAATAGGTGGGATAAAAATGGAAAGACCCCCCTTAATGGTATATGCTAATATTTTGTCTTATACATTTAAAGAGCCCCAATGTGTCTAAATATCTGTCTATATTTATATCTGATCTTTGAAGTAAAGCAAATAGATAGGGCGGGTATAGGTTAAGCTTTGTCTGCAGAGGCTTTTTTTGGAGCTAGAGGCTACACATTTATAGAAATGGTTATAAATCTCAGTACTCTCACCAGTAACTAGTGTGCTTTTTATGACAGTACGGTGTTGCCAAAGCAAGCATATCAGATAAGCAGTTTCTTTTGACTTGTACTTAACAGTATTGACTGTCTACCAGTTGTCCTGGATTGTCTCAGGATGCATATTTAAATGTACTTGTAAGACATCTTTTTTTTACTCTTTAAAGCCTAATCAGACAGTGCAGTCATGCTGAAACTTAATTAAAGGTTTTGCATACAGACTTTACATTAAGATACTCTTCCAGGTGGAACTGGTGGTTTAAGGTGCTTTAAAAGCAGCATTTATATTTAATTTCCAGGTAGCTGTACTGAATAACCATCAGGAGTTAGTCCAGTTGTTGTCTGAGAAGGGAGCAGATTATGACGTACACAAGAAGATCAAGAATAATACTGGACACCTACCTATCCTTTAATTAATGATGTGAAAAACAAATTTGTAAAAAATTGAACTTTTTGCCATGGTATCAGAAACATGCAGCATTAGAGAAGGCTGAAACAAACTATTTACCAGAGAATTAGGCTAGGTGCTAAGAGTTGCATGTCTTTGCTATTTGGCATTTTTATGTTCCCCTTATTTTCCAGTATGGAGCTGGTGTGTTGGACATGGCTAAAGCTTTAAATTCTTTTTTTTTTTTTTTTTTTTTTTTTTTCTAAATCCATATATTTGATTAACCAAAAGAGGCATTTTTTATTCCTTTTAAAAATTTGGTTTCCTTTTTTCTTAGAACATTGCCAACTTCTTAGAAAAGTCACAGGACACATACAAGGATGCTGATCTTTTTGTCTGCAATTAAAATAATTTAGAAGGCTACAGTATTCAAGACATTTATTTAACTGTAAAAGGTTAAACACATCCAAGAAGACACGCAAACATTATTAATTTTGTGTCTGTGTTTTTGTGTACAGTAAAAATGGTTGACATTGTATGATACATTTGCTATGATATATGATCAGCTTTTGAAATATATATTCTTATTATTAACACTTAAAGACCAGAGGAATTCACAACAAACCAAGTGCTTTTCTTGCAGTATTTATTGAATAGTTATTGTACAAGGAAATATTCCCCCCCCCCCCTTTTTTGTAGAGATATTTCCTAAATTGGTTGAACGTGTTCACCAGTAACACCTTGAAATAACAAAAGAAAAAAAAAAAGTATTCCATGGCATTCTTATTATCATATTTACAAGAGAAGTAACATGAATCTATAACCGGTAAGGTAAGCAAAACATTAGTTTGTTAACAAACCAACGTATAGATAGTACTTTAATAAAAAGTGTAACTAGAACAATGCAGTGGTTAAACTAGTCAGTTTCATCTTTGTAAAGCAGTTATATCTGCACCACTTGCTTGGCACAAGACAGAGTTGTAATGACACTTTGCTTTCATTTTTTCATGTTATACGTTAGGTATGATGCTACAGTAATGCGTCTTTAGTCTCAGTTGCAGGAAGCGGCACTCTGCCACAAGTAAAAAAGGTTTTGTGTTGTGATCACTTATCCCAGTGCTTACTAAAGAGAGATCCAGAGTAAGTGACGGCCAGTGAATGGAATACATATCACAGATGATAAAAGCACCTTAAAACTTAAAATACATTTGAAAAAGTTTTTAGATCATTTTTTTTTGTATTGCTGAACTTGCTGATATGCATCTGGAAGGACATCCCAACTGCTTAGCCAAAAAAGGGTTTCATTTCAAACCTGGAGGATACGGGCCGAGCCAATAAATTAACATTTTCTCTTTTTTGTTTCTCTCTCTATGATGTAAAAGCATCATGAGGGACACAATAGCCTCTGCTTACGTTTTAGTGCAAGCATTTTTACTGGTCCTTTGCAGTTAAAATTGGATTGTGTTGACAAAACTAGCTGAAAGTAAAACAATTTAAATAATGACATTTGCTAAACAGATGCATTATTCAGGGTCATCATGTAAACACTTGTATGCTTGTTCCTTTGGGCACTATAAGACTATTGTCATTCTGGTAAATGCTTAATAAGTTTATTGAGAGATGTCTTGTTGAGCAAATTCAATGATGCTATCTTTACAACAGTGGCTCCCCTTGCTGCCTTAGAGGCATGGGTCTTAACTATATTAAAAAGCATCATTTTAAAAGTGACCACTCTCATAAGTAAATCAGTAAGTTTACCTTATTGTTAAAAAGAAATTGACACTTTTTGGAGAGACTAACTTCAAAACCCAATACTATGTATCACCTGTTTAACCTTAATTGTTGTTTTTTTAAATCATAACATTGAAATGCATTATTAAATAATGCCTTTGCACAGATTCAATATGGAAAACAGTCATAAAACTACACTTGATCAGATCCTGGATACAACTGGAGTGAGTCTAGCCAAATGTCTAATTATTACCTAAAAATACATCTGGTTCAAGAAATTAATGTTTGCAGAGCAAAATTCCAGTAGTTAATAGGCTGTCAGCTCATTACCTGTGCATTTTACACTTTACAAATTTATAATTTGCCAAAATGTTTCCACAAACATCTTGCTTCACAGAATATTACACAGCACTTTTTTTTTCCTGTGGTCTTTACAAACATACTGAGGAAAATAAATCAGTTTGCTATGGTGCAAAACATCGGAACGGTTCAAGTTCACTAAAATAGATCACAAAAATGTTACCATCAAAAGTGTCTACCACAGTGCACCGCATTGTAATAAATACTAAACATAAATACATTTGCATGTACCTGAGCAAGGACACACAGCACCTTATTGAGGTGGAGCACCAAAGGTGTTAGCTCAGAGTCTCTTAAAAAAACACATAGAGACACAATGTCTAACATTTATACACATATATACTGAAGTTGATTAACTTAAATCTTAACATAGTGCAAATTGGTGTCTTCAGTTGTTGACGGGATTTGTTTCCACTCCCCGTCACTTCACAGAAACAACATTGTTAGGCTTTGGCACTTTTGGGGGATGTTTGGGTGCAGGCCTGTAAAATCAAAACAATATTGTTTATTTTTACTGGTGACAATTCTACTTGTTTGATTTATGCAGTAGTTGCAGAGGGCTTCTCTGTACTGTTCCAACTTGGAATTACTCTGTCAAAATGGCACAGAACAATCCAATGAAAACAGTTCTCTTTTATTTATTCAAAACGTATTTGTTTTTCTTTGATGGTGCGTACAAATATTATATCAAGACTAAGAAAGACTCTCACATTCGATATTGCCTGTACAGTGGTAAGACGAAAAAGCAAACTGTCAAACTTGAGATATGAAACGCTTGTTTTTAAAAGGCAAAAAATAACGGCTTACACATATATTTGCAACTCTTGAAATGAAGTGTGAAGCTTAGGGTGATATTAACCTGACTGGCTGCATTAACCGAGGCACAGGGTTTGAAGATTCAAGCGGTGTTGATGGCGCTTTGTTCAGTTGGGAACCTCTACCCAGTGGGTCCGCTGGCAGTGGCTTCTGAGGAGGACTGGGCTTCGAGGTTTCCTGTTTAAAACACACAGTTACCGCAGTGTGATCACCTCTAAACTGTAACTGTCCACCAGAGGGTACTCACAGTCTACTATGTAGATAACGAAGAGAATCAGTGCTGGATAGTAGATCACAGCTGTATATACTGTAGTAAATATTTGCCATCAACACCACCTCCCAGGCAGGTTCTTCCTGAAGGCATCAGCGTTATTATGTGTTCTTAATATATCTAAGGAGGCTTAGTTAATGGCTAACAGCTGCTCTACATTGTGGATTTCTGACAGCAAAAGATCGAGTAACTCACATGGCAGACTTGCTCTCCAGCTTATCTAATACAAAGCTTAAATCCCCCCAAATATAGCACTTAAGATAATAATCTGCATACTGTAGACTGTAACTATCAAATTAGGCTAAGCTAATTAGTACAAACTGTATAATAAAGTTCCTAATTACAGACATTGCTCGATCCTCAAGAAACACCCTTTTCAACTAATTGTATTTTCTGAACTAATGATAAGCCATACCAATGCCATAATTGTCTTAAAAAATATTATCACATATATATATATATATATATATATATATATATATATATATATATATATATATATATATATATATATATATATATATATATATATATATATGGAGTGCTGTGTTTATACAACCACCACTGGCCATCCTCATTCAAATTCAATAACTACAGTACAATATTGTTTGAAGTTAAAAGAAAACAAAAACACAAAAATACATGCCATAATTGTCTTAAAAAATATTATCACAATATTATCACATATATATATATATATATTAAATATGCATTCTTATAAATATGCACAATATGTAAATATACTTCTTTGTTGTAAAGTTAAAACATAAGCATTCTTTTGGTGGGGACCATTTTGTGGCTTGGTTATATCCTGGGTGTCTTGGCTGTTATTAGAAAAGTTACTGTTACATATGAAAACCGTATGAGCCTTTAGGGCAGACTGATTCTCATTTCAACCAATATTCTATGTCATGGTATAGTTAAACCAGATGTGGTTACAATGCAGCACCCTATTGCAATTGGACAGCCTTGCAAAAAGCTTCTTTAAATTATTTGCTTCAGGCGGTGCCTTTGGAAAATCCTTCAAAGTTTCCAGACAGAACTGTAGCGATTTGGTTACCATTTTGTCATTTTGTACATGGTGTAAAAGCCTTTGACTTACAAAAAAAGGCTTTAATAGTCTTTAAATTAAACCACAATTAGTCATGGGGCTGTAATAAGTTCTTTGAACTCTATCCCTGGTCTTAATGTTAATTAGTTGGCACAAGTGTATTTATTTAGGCAATAAAGCTGAACCCAGTAGTAACCATACAGTCTTTGTCAAATTACTTGAACTGATGTAACCCTATTGTTTCTGCATTAGTCTTGGTCTACCTGCTGCTTATTTTATGCACTATTTCTATTTAAAGTTTTTCTTTTTTTTTTTCCCCTTAACCATACAAGCCTAATCAGCAACATGCTTCAAAAACCTTAGATCTCGTGAGTAATTAAGCGTGAATGGGCAACAGTTCTTAGGTACAGCATGATGCTTAAAAAAGGATCAGCTAACAAGAGGGTCGAGCACCGTGATTAACAGTGAAGAGCACAGCCAAAAATCAGGCAACCTTTCTCCATCTGTGAATTAACTATTGTTAGTGCAGAGCTGGCAAGGTAGTGGATTTTTAAAATCTTTAAGCAAATTATACTTGTATAACAAGTGTCTACCATTCCCCAAGAATACTCTGTGAACATTCATGGAGTGCTGTGTTTATACAACCACCACTGGCCATCCTCATTCAAATTCAATAACTACAGTACAATATTGTTTGAAGTTAAAAGAAAACAAAAACACAAAAATACACCATTTACAAGAGCTTTATCGCAGCAAAATGCTAACCTGCTCTCAAACTTAGCGGTGCTTTCTTACATCAACCTGTTCCAATGCAAATCATTGGCTCTGTCAGTTAACTCCCCTTAATCTGTCAATGAGCCATCACCCAGTGCCAGCAACTGGAAAACACGCCTCTAATGTGCTACTGAGTGTGCCCACCAAACTGTTGTCCTTGATGGGGGTAACTGGAAGATATACTCTCTCACTGTCTCTTTAACAAAAAAGCTGCATGTTAGCCTAGGTCCACTCCAGGGTGCAATGAGAGTGCCAGGGCAAATATTTAATTTTTTTATTTTGTATTTATTTCACAAAGGGACTGATGTTTATGTAAACAGTATGTAAATATCAAGCTAACACCTGGAATCCCACACACAACACCTCCCTTTACCATAGTAAATGTACATAGTAATTTTGAATTTTTCCTGTAGTTTATTATAGTTTGCCATACCTCTTTGGGCTGTACAATAATATCCTATGCTTTACCATGCTTTCACTGTGCTTGATTACACTATGCTTTTACTATAGGAACATTTTATAAGTTATGTATCAGTTTGAGTCACGATGGGCAAGACAGCAGATTTGAGTCTGACCTGTAGAAACATGCTGTCTCATAGATTTTTTTTTTTTCTGTACCTGTTTTTGTCTGAAGGAGGGGTGGGACAGCAAGCTTCTGGCTGGCAGCCCTTGCTGGAGGGCATCTAAAAAAAAAAGGGTGATGGACAAAACAGACTTCGTTGGGTGGGGTGTCGTCAGCCCCTGGCGTGGAGTCTGCTGCCGCGTGCTCGAACCGGGCACAACTCCCCCCCTAGTGTACTGACAAACACCCGAGAGCACTGATCGTGACCCGCTGGTACTAGGATTGACACGATGCAGCTTCCTCAATCGACTGGCCTGGCCGAGCCATGACGACCCGTCGAAGGAGTACGACACCGCATTCCACCACCCTCCCGTTGATCCGTAAGGCTCTCTGTACTACTCATCCGACGTTCCTTTTATAGGTCGTAGTTGGGCTAGTAATATCAATCGGGGCAATACCAACATCCAGTATGAGCAGGGAGCTGATTAATTATTTGTGCAGTTGTGGCTTCAAATTTGTTAATTTGGATATTAAACCTATATAACACTAACACTAAAAAAAAAAAAAAAAAAAAAAAAAAAAAAAAAACACTACAAATAATAATAATAAGTTCCTTTTAGTATTTGTACATACTCTACCGTTGGGTTGTTTTATAGTTATGGAGGTTATTTTTTTTTCTTGTACAATAACAAATACCGAAACCAAGGTCCCCTAAAACTATAAATACATTGATACCATGTGTAACCCTTTACAACAATCCAACTCAAACAAGGGTGATGCCTCCATTTTGTAATTATTAACAGAAATGAAAAGACTGCTTTCCTAAAATATCTTCAACCCACAAATAATAATTAAAAAAACCTAAAACATATTTGTATGAAATGCAAAGGAAACATTTTCAAAGGTTGAATGTGATTTTTGTTCTATAATTTCACAGTACATGGACTTGCTACAATCCAGCAGACCTGCTACAGCAATCCACCATGTATAATATATAATATAACCGATAGCTCACAACAGCAAACTTGGGAATGGAATTGGCAATCACTCATAGAGTGGTCATGCTCTTAAAGGAAATTAAATAGACACTCTTGAAAGCACAGCAACAATTTTATTCCTTGTTATTGAAAGCATTAAAAAAAAGTAACACAACCTATTTAATTGAAAAAAGAAACATTTCATACAACTACTCCATCTGTAAAGAATCGATCATTTTGAATTGGATTGACTCAGTTCTGTATCACTTGTGTAGTTTTATACCCTACCTTATATATACTTGAATTGTGCGGCTTAGCTGGCAGTCTCCCGGATGGAGAGGTGCTGTAGGCCAGGTTTGTTTGGTTTGGACTCGATGGCCTTGTTGGACCCACAGACCTGAAAAGGGAATTTTGTTATTTAAAATTGAAGGAAAATTGATTGGTAATTGTTTTTTTCTTTCTTCAACAAAATCAGTTATATATATAAACCCTTATATTGGAACTTGCATCACAATTGGCTAATGCAGGGTCTCATGACCAAAAGTAGCTGTTTCCAAAAAGAGAGGCCAATAGTGCCCTTTGACACCACACCACAATAAACAAAATGGCAGACCGACCACAACATCATAGATTTCTCTGGACGGATCATTTCAGAAATCAGAAATAAGAGTACTGACACCAATCTGCAGTAAATAGTTGTTTCATTTAAATATATTATTTTAACATATATAATATAATCATAATTTGTAGCAGTGATCCAATGGTTAAAAAATGTATTTTTGAATAACAATATGTACGTGAGCAACCAAGAATCAGAAATGAGAACACACCTTAATTTCTCTATCGTTGTCTTCTTATTTGTAAATAGCAGCCTGATTAAAGTCTTCTTCTTAAAGCAGATGATGAATCCAACAATAATTAGACTTATAAGAGTTACCAGTATCCCTATGGTTAAACTGGTGTTGTCTGCAAAAAATCCCCCCCAAAAAACTGAGTTAGAAACAAAAAGCAATGAAACTTAATTGCCTATATACATATATAAGAAAAATGTAATAAAGTAAAAGTAACACCTTCTGAATTTCAAAATGTTTACTTTTAATTCCTGTTTATGTAAATTAACTTAGTTGAATAACACCGTGTAACAATTTTTTAGAACTGTAAATTTACAGTATAATCGTAAATCTCGAAAAACTACTCACTTCTAAATCTTTTGTAGTCATTTTTGTATTACTTTAGTATAAATACATGTTAATTTGGATTCATATGTTGTTTTTTTCTGACTTCATGTGAACGAAAAGACACAAATTTGCCCGTTTTCTCATTGGAAATAGTGATATTTTGAAATATCACTGTCCTGGTCACAAAAGCAAAGTTTGTGGGGAATAATAGCCATTTTCTATACTTCTGAGGCATAAGCAATTAGGAAATAACACTTACTACCCAGGAACAAAAACTGTGTTACACAGTGTAATTTACGAGCAAGGTACTGTCTTTGTATTAAAATGCTCTCTTTAAATTCGCACAAGTTGAATGCGAGTCAGCAATTCAAATCCGTTCCACAGGAGCTCACCTGCAAGTCTCATGGGTCCACTGTCCAGGCTGCCACCAAACCCTGGAATTTCACAGTGCGGAGGAGACCAGTCGGCTTCACAGTGGCAGTGCTTGTTATTGTTACACACCTTCAAAACAGCAAAACTGCATTAATATTACTGCTGGTTCTGTGGTGACGAAAGAAGCTGGAATGAGGGCTCTGAAGACTAGAAGTTTGGGATAGAAAAAGCACTATGTCTGTCCAAGAGGGACGAACACCCAAGGGGAGAGTGAGCAGTGTACACCCCATGCCATGCTACATGTTTATAACAAACATACTGGCCTTTCCTTTAGAGGACGGTCCAGTAGTCTCCTGATTCTCCCAGTATTTCACAAAAGTAATACAATCAAACAGTGTCAATTGATTTCTCACACTTACATGTAGCTGGTCAGCCACTAAACTGGAATTCCATCCCCAAAATCTCAAAAGTTTAATCTGAAGCGGCTGGAATGTTTTTGCGTTATTAAAAGCACCATACATGTGCATTTTGTATTTTTGTCCACACATATTGTATATAATGATCCAATTATCTTGAACACTGATGTCCTAAACAAATCTGGAATGGGTTCCACTGTGTATATTTTGGGAGTGCGAATGTATAATGGTATTGCAGATTTTGGTGAACAAGAAATTTTTTTGGCCCTCAAAGCGCTAAAACCTTTTCCCTATTTTTTGTGCCAAGACAAGAAAAAAGCAGGACTTAAATGAATTGCTGTAAACAGTCCAGGCAATGGGGAATGGGGAATTAAATCACTATTATTTGCGTTACACTTTATAGACAGTGGAGATGGTATGAAATGTTCTAGATCATGCAATAACTGGAGCTAATGCACATTTTAATTAGCACATAATAAATTATATCAGTGACTTGCAAGTAAGTTGACGCCAAATAAATAATGTATTGCTTTATGTTTCATTTCCAGTTCACTTTTCGATACTCACCCCACGGCCATTACATTTTCCAGCACACTCATGAACCCCAAATACACTGACATTCTTACACTGGCGATTCAGGCACATCTAAGACAGAAGCAGAAAACAAAAATGATAAGCTGTCACATCTTATCATTAATAACTTAAAATGCTGACAAGAAACAAAGGCATCATTACGGTACACTAAAACACTGACAGGTATCAGCTGGTCAACTTGATATTCATAATTGATAATTTATTTGGTTTTATTTGATTTCCGTGGTTTTAAAATGAAGAAAGAAATATATAAAGATGTACAGAAATAAGCCAAACTATAATAAGAAACTGACAGACATGGTCTGTTTTAATGGATGCTCTGGGGTGTGGGCTGTGTTCCTCACCATGCCATCTCCACACTTGGTGCCTGTCAGTACAAGGCCAGGATCAGGCATGTCATCCCCAAGGTAAACATGCGTGCCACGACACAGGATCCGACCACCTTCTTGTAAGGGAATGTTAGTTTCTATGGAAACAGCATTCGTACCAATTACAGGCCGGTTGGCTCCTCCTTGACACTGAATTTTCCCACATTTAGCATCTCTGCAAAACACACAGCAATACAATAAAACCACTGACACTAAACTGCATGGAAATACATTGGCCTTGCAATACTTATCCAACAGGAATTATTATTTTCCTGTTCAGCAGGGGGGAGTATCAATAAAAAAGGGAACTGAACTGTGTTAACTGGAAAAAAGGTATAACATATTTTAAAAGTACAAAACAAAAAGTGATTGGGAACATACCGGATTTCACATTTTGCAAAGGATCCCTTTGAGTTCTTCCCACAGTTCCCATAGGGGTCACCTGCTGAGTTTACCCTTTCAAAGCAAATCCCTGGGGCAGGCTTGGCTCCTGGGGAGAATGCAAAGCAGGCTGTTTACAAAGCACTTCTGGTTTCTAAGAGCTCGTAAATAACTTTAAACTTTAGAGTCTAGTTAAACAAAACCTTCAATCTTGAAGACAAATGATTGAACAAAAAAAAAACAACAAAAAACAAAAAAACCCATAAGGTTGAATTTCCAAAGCTATTTGCTCCAGATTGAAATTAGCATTTTTTTAAGAAAGAAAAACAATACACTTTTTACAATTTAAAATTAATATGTGGCTTGATCTTTATACTTAAGACTATTTAATACTGTCAGAGTTGTTTACTTCTGGTTGATAATTGTATTGGGTGTATTTTTCCTTTCTGAAAAAAAACAAAAAACTGCTAATGACAATTTCACGTAATGAGATTTGAGAATCTAGTGTCGACTAGTTTAAAATGGTCCTATTAGGATAAACCAGATATATATCGTAAACTACAGCGAAAAGCCTTTGGAGTGACAACATTGACCAAAATATATTTTGTTTAATGTGGAATCTCATGTAAATCCTGCTTCTTGCCAAGGCAGTCTAGACCATTGGGGTAGTATCAATAAATAAAAAATAAAGGAATCCCTGTCTATGCTGTATCATTTAGTACTGCTGTCAATAGCGATACTCACCCTGCCCCCAGAGGGTGATGCACTGCTGCTCATGGGTCTGACAGATCCCATTGTAACAGTACCCTTCCACCTTCAGACAGGAGTGCCCGTCATGCAGGTACACGTTTGCAGGGCAGTGAGGGCCTTCTCCTGTGCAGAACTCCGGCAGGTCACATGCGTTACTGGAATCCCTGCACGGGGTACCTGCTGGTTTCAGCTGCAAAAGGATAAGCAGGTCTTTTAAATCAGCTAACAGGGTGTGCACAACATTCCGACAGAACGCCAAGAGAAACATGTGATGGTGCGATTGATTAAAGGGATTCTGTAGTTTTGACAGTGTTTGCACAGAACAAAGCAGAAACACCAGTGGAATTGAGAAATGGCAATAACCACCTTGCAGCCTTCACAGCACTGTCCATGTGCGCAAACAGCACCATCCTTCAGAGTGCAGGTAGTGGCGTTACAGCAAGGGTTCGTACATTCCTAATAAATACAAGAGAAAAAGAAAATTGGCAGACTTTCCTGCTTTTGGGGAAAGCTTTGTTCTGGAATTTTGTGTTTCAGTGCCCCACCATTATGAAGGCGCATGCAGAGTTTCACAATTTAAAGTATCACAAGCTTTCATAGAAAGAACGATCTATAAAGGAAAACCTATATTACCAGTATGTGTGTGACTAGCTCGTGCATACAATCAGTGGTAAGGAGAAAAATCAGGCAGGCTTTCAGACATGTCAGGTTGATTGAACTAAAATAACCTTTACTGTAATTCAAGAGGTATGCTAGAGAGAAGTACTATAGAAACAAATACTCTGTTTTAATGAGATTCTGGCACTAAAAGTGCTGGTTGTGTGTTCTGAGAAGTTTTTGATTACCCTGATTGGGGCATGTTTGTTCTGTAGTTAGGTGGAGGGCTTGTTGCTTTGGCTGTCGTCAACATGCGTCACCCTATTCCAGAAGGACTTTATTTTCATACTTTTGTCCAGTATGTACAGAAAATTTGATTCCTGATACACTTGTCAGCTGTAGTATGCAGATGTTATCAACACGTCCACAGCTGTTGAATAGGGAATTACATACCAGAAAGAATTCAGTACTGGGAAATGCCTGTTCTGGTGTCAGTTACTTGCACATTGCTTTTGCATTTTGCGGCCCCCTGGCTGCAGCGCATTGACAGGAGTGGGGAAACAGAAAGATTTCTGTGGCTGAGATCTTTCTTATCTGGGTTTGTAATTTCCAATATGGGGTTACTGTAGAGAAGGTTAAAGTGAGAACACTTTGTTACATTTGAATAAAATGTAAAAAAAAAATGCTTAAAGTCATCGTGTTACATTTTCAACGTTTTTGATTCCAAATCGTCATTAGCAAAACATTTTTCAGAAAGGAAAAACATACAAAAAAAGTTATGAAACATATTCGTTGCAGAATTGAAAATGTTTTTCTACTGGAGTAAATAGCTATCTCAATATGTTAGCAGAGAACACATATTTCGCAAATACATGTCACTTGCTTTATCTTTGTACATTGGGTTACATTAAGACTGCATAGTGACTAAAATGAAAGTGGACTAAAAGGGGGGGGGGGGGTTGTTGTATTTATCTTACTTCTAGATCTCCACAGTCGCACTCCTCTGCCTCCTCCACGTAGCCATTCCCACACTTCTGTCCTCCATAAAGCACCTTGACCTCGGGCGTGTTGAACAGGCACATCCCCACTCCCTTCTCCAGACTCACATCCAGGTCCTTCTTACTGCAACTGCTAAACACTGTGGGGAAGGGGTACCTGCAGAAAGGGGAATGTTGACACCTTATTATAATAGCGCTGGGATGAACATGGATTTTTACATTCAACCATGCTTTCAAAACGTAAATGAATATTCAATTAATGTTGAAGTAATTGAGTAAAATTAACCTCGTATGCAGGGCTGACGAGGAGTTCTTTATAAGGGTTCCCATAATCATGTTTAAAAATAACTCAGTTTTCTTGTCTGTATGACTGCTGTCCAGGGAAATGTTGGCAACAGCTGAAAAAACCAATCAAGCACCAAAATCCTAGTTTTGTTTTCTGAATGTTGAAGTGTGCTTGTGCTGTACACAGAAAGCCATGCAATTAGAAATACATGAGAACCCTCTGTGTTCAAAATTGCTTGTAATCATCCAATCGTTGTAAACAAGCTATCCTTTCCTGTTATTTAATCTGGTGCTATGCAACTGAATTTGTACTGACAGGTTTACATTTGACTCATTAGTGTTGTTGAAAATAAGCAAACATCATCTAGTACACCTAGTCAAATGATTTCCTTGGAATACCTTCATGTTAATTGATATATGTTAGTGATGTATAATTGGACAGACACTGTTGGCTGAAACCGCTGCACATTAAAATATTTCAGATTTTATAGG
Organism: Polyodon spathula; assembly: GCF_017654505.1. NCBI lineage: Eukaryota > Metazoa > Chordata > Actinopteri > Acipenseriformes > Polyodontidae > Polyodon > Polyodon spathula. The sequence continues at coordinate 5,483,031 of NC_054546.1, read as the reverse complement.
CACTGAGAAAGTGCCTTCACAAAAAAAAAAAAAAAAAAAAAAACAGTGTTCACAGGAGGGGGTTACAAAGTTAATGGAAGATTGATCTGAAAAACATGTATATTAAAAGCAGAAGTTCACTACCTTGTCTCTTTTTGTCTATTTTGGTAGCAGAACCTTGAGAAGTGATCTTGGCTTGCACAGTATGTGATAATATAATCAGTTTTATATACACAGTATATTAGATTGGAAATGGCTGAATGCAATCTAGTGTGTGCAACGATTTCAATTCTCGTCTGTAAATACCCAGCAGAAGCAAGTGACAGCCTCATTTGTGAAAGCAGCGACACCGAGTCAATGAATCAATCTTGACAGTAGGTTGGCTTTATTCGTCAGTTATTTGCCTTTACAAACCACAAAGGGAATAGTGCCCAGACAACTGTGCTTCCTGCAGGAAACTAGGCAGCCAGCTAATACAGCCATAATCAGTTTGAGATCGTCCGACCCCTGGCCTAGTCTTTGTCTTGCTCGCCTCTGCACTGCAGCCCCATTAATAACATGCCGCCAGACTTCGGGTGGCTCAGTGTGTGTGAAAGCAGTGACATGCTGCTCCGCTCTGAGCAGTAACATAACTGGAAGCAAACACACATGTCTGGGCTGGGCCATGCTTGCACGCTGGCCGGCAGTTATCAGCGGCTGCAGGAAAGCTGGAGATAAGAACCTCGACTCGATTACCGCTGTGTTTAAATTTGTTCTAAAAAAACATTGTATCCTCTCTACTACTGATCACATGGAAGATAAATGGAAGCCCATTTTTTCTATTTCAATTCAGTGAGCCTTTCAAGGGTAGTTATGGGTTTGAAAAGAAAAATTTGACATATTTAAAAAAGATTGTTACATGTAACATAATAAAACTCAACAAGCATGCTACAATTAAGGTGTCTGTCCCAATTGTACACAGAAGGATAAACTGTGGAAAAATGTAGTGCACAGAATGTGTGTTCTGCAGTCCAGGATTCCAACTGCTGAGAAAACAGTGGTCTCCATTTAATATATGACTCATATAATTCAGTTATTCTTTCACTGTTTGCACTGCAACATTGCAATATTAATGTATTAATGCATACTTAAGAGTGCTCAGCTTGCTAGATGGCTGTTTTAGTCCTAACTTCTTCCCAGATGGCAAAGACATGAAAAAATACACAAAGGCAGAACGATTTTTTAAAAGCTCCTTCTGTCCCAAAGCCTCAGAGCTCTCCCTTTTCAATCTCATCGATAGGCTAAAAAGTCTCCTCAAATGACGGACACTATAGTGTTTCAAAATCCAGATTAGCGCTTAAATTGGTTTGTGCAATCGTTCATTTTCACTGGCAGCTGATATCTGCTTGGAATGTAAATCCCAAGCACACAGCAACTATTATTCCAGCTGAGTAACTGCACTAGCATTCTGTTAGAGGGGATTAGAGGGAGAACTATACTCTTCCGCCTCTGATAATACTGGTTTAAACACCAGCAAGCTAACCATGTGTGTTCCAGAAACTTTAATTAAAATGATGATTGGGAAAGCAAGCCAATGGAGTTTTCAAAATGTAATTCCTAGATTTCACACCAAAGATCTTTTGGATATATACAGGGCTGAATTGATTTGCTATCCTGGGGCTGGTTTCTTAAACATTTTAAATACTGTAAAAAAAAAAAAAAAAAAAAAAAAAAAATTGTGTCTGCTCGAGATTTAGAATAAACTTGGATTCAATCATAAATAATGTTGACAAGTTCCACTTCATCATATCACCAGGTCTTCAACTCTAAAATCCAGATAATGTTGTCTAATATAAACGGTTCTAGGTTGTTGTTGGCTTCTTTAACTTTAAACATTGAGGAAATTGACAAAACTATAGGTTAACAAGGATTTGAAAAGGCAAGGGAGAGGTAAACAATGGAATTTGAAATGGGCCAGGCTTGGAATTTCTGAATTGAAGTAATTCTTCAAGAAGGAGTTATCAGCTATATCTGTGAACAAGCACAGAACCCCGCCAAGAAAGAGGAAGATATGAACACAAATAAACAAAGCCGGGGTGTAATTACAATTGTTTACTCGTCAGCCATGATTACTCTGTCCACTGTCATTAAAGAACAGATTTAGTGGATTATATAACTGTAAAAAAATGCAGACATTAAAAAAGGGGACCACACTACAGCAAGGAATACTATATTTGCTCATTCCTGAATGGAAATGAACCCAGCACTTTAACATCAACAAACTCTAATACTACGCTCAACACAGGACCGAATTCAATTAACATTATGCTGGGATGTGCAATTTTAATTTTTGATTAACAGAGATAAATCAAAATGAAATTGCTTTCTATTATTGTTGCATGAGTTTGTATTTTAGTAAACCATTTTTGCCATCTGAAAGGTAAATTAATGGAGCTTTTAATCATGAACATTAGGTGAGTCTGAACTGCAATTAAAGGGCTTAGCACTTTTTATTAGTAGTTTAAACAAAAAAAAATGCAGATATAGATAGTAATAGTCAAAACTACCCAGAATTTCAAATCTGAACACATCTGTCCAGCATGCATGATACACGTTTCCATTAACAATAAGAATGCTATGTTTCTTTTAATTGGTCAACTTCAGAAACATCTGATATTCGTTGATCTTGATGATACCTTTATATCGGGGTCAGGGTAATAAAGAAAATAGGGTATATTTTAATGATCTACACAGAGGCAGGTATACCTGTGGATGCCTATTATCCCTATAGTCTACTGGTGTTTCAGAGTAAGTGTTTTTCAAATTGAAAACTTCATCGTAAGTTTCATATTGATTATATTAAGCATTAAGAGTAATTAGTCTTTTTATAATATACATCAGTTTTTCTGGTAATAAAGTATTTAGCTTAACATGGCAAAAGCTCTTCATATTTAATTGAAATATTGAAGCTCAAACTTTTAGTTGAAGGAACAAATGTATTGGGGGGTTGTTATTCTTTCCAGCTGTGTACAGATTGTCGATAATAAATACTGCATGAAAACAACACATTTACCAACTACAGTTCATTACATGCATATTTCAAATCCCCACAGGGAAATTTCCCTTTCTTGAGTAAGGGCAGATTGATGTATAATTCTCTTATTCTTTTCACTGATTTTATTATTCTCCACCTATTCTATTAAGTATGGATTTAAAATGTCTTCATTTTTTCATGCAGCCCTAAACTGGGTTATTTTAATTGCGCATTGGGTTACACAGCTTTTGATGGGTGCAGTCCAATCAAAATATGCAGAGTCCAGCAAAAACATCAACTTTGCAGCTCAAGTGCTTGAGAAGTGGCTGCAGTTACATGGAGGTTGGCTGAGGATTTCTAAAGATATGTTGAGCATGGGGTTGGACCATTCATTACTGTACAACGGGACATTTCCGTACATTATTTGAATTGAATTATTCTCTGTGTTGTTTAATACAGGGGTTGCCAACCTCTCTTGGCTTGTGACCTTCAGGACATCCTGACTGGCATCTCCCTCATAGATCTGCTGTGCCACAGCCCCTGTAGAGTTGGCCATGTTCCGGAGCACTGGAGCCCGAGCAGAGCTTGTCAGTTTCCTGAGCTAAGATCTGGAGAAGGAGCGGAGCTGGAGCAAGGGCTGCTGGAGCTAGCCTGGTGCTGGAGCTGTGAGTTTCCATCAGTTCTGGAGCCAGCCTGGAGCTAGAACTGGGCTAACCCTACCCCACTGTAACTCAGCTTTATAGAACAACAGAAATAAGAAAAAGAGCTGCAATGCATTCACATGTTATCTATATAATATATAATATTATATATATATTATATATATATTATATATAGATATATATATATATATATATATATATAATCTTGTTAGTTCAAAGACACTGTAAAGGTTAACATTGAGCACCAAACCTTTTAACAAAGATATATGCACCCCCCCCCCTGACCCCCCCTTTTTTAGAGTTGCTTTTTGTTTGGATATTGACAAGAGTAACACATCTAAAAGTAGATCAACTAAGGATTTTCTGTCTCAACCTGTGGCAAAGCGTAAGCCTTGCACAATGAAATATGTAGTTTATTGTATGTTTTTGTGTTAATTGTTACAATTTATTTAATTGTTTAGCTGCTGTGGCGCTCCGCCGGGTAGGATTACCCGTCTGCGTGGAGCAGCAGCTGAAAGCAATCAGCTGTTCCAGCAGGCAGGTGGGCGTGTCTCAACAGAGCGTCAAGATAAAAGCATGGCAATCGCTGTGATCGGGGCTGCTGCAAGGCCTGCCGTTTTCACGGCACCTTTTGAGTTATAGTTTGGGGTATTGTGTTTTATTTTGCACTTTTTGTACAGTTTGCTGTATTTGTCCTCTGTGCGTTACCATCGCTGGTAACGTCACATGACCGCCTTTATTTTACTTTCGTTTTCTGTTTTTGTTAATAAATCCTGCGCGCATGTGCCAGCGTTTCAACACCACCTCAGTCTCTCTGTATGCTTGAACAGCGGCTACCCACGCGTGTGACCCGAGGAAGACCCTGTCACACAACCATTTACAAATTTATATTAAGAAATTAAACACCCTGATATTTGATTAAGAAAACCAGCTAAGTATGAATCACAGAATAACAAAAAAAGGCTCCAGTAGAAAATCACCACTGAAAAGTCATGCTGTTGTATTGCCATATAGCACATCTCAGCAGCACATCTCTGTTATAATGGCATGGATGGCCAGCAGGTTGAACCTACCCCGTGGATGGAGTCATGATGCAGCCCCCCTTGTCTGGAGAGACCCGGCAGTTGCAGCCCCTCTCAGGTGTGTCGTGGTTCATTCCGAAGTTGTGCCCTAGCTCGTGAGCCAGAGTCACTGCTGCACCCAGGGAGTTCTCCGAATGGTCCTGAAAGGGAATCAGGAATCTCTTTTCACTGAATTTCTTTTTAGGGCTTGATGTTATCCCCTACCCCAGAGATATGTTGTCCGGGCATCTGGAAAGTAGGTTCCACTGTATTACGATGAGGAAGAAACAGTATCTAGCGAATTTGCCGCAGGGACTATGCACAGCCAGGACGCAAACCTACATTCCCCTGCCTATCCCTGACTATATGACTCACCCTGCACATCACCCTTTACCAGGTGAGCCCGTGGGGGCCTTCACATTATCACATAGTTCAATCCATTTCAGACTTTTATTACTGCTTCAATAGCCATATGAATATGTCTAATGAAGCTCAGGTGTGACTGACTAAGAACATAGTGGGAATGCAATGGTACTCTTATCTGCAAAGCTATGCAATGATAGTCTAAGCCATAGCGCTGTTCTTTAATCAGTTTAATTTAATGCCTGCACAGTCAAAACTGACATATAGTGGCTGTAGGACTTAACAGTGTGCAGACAAGTGCTTACTTCAAGCCTTGAAATATGCCTTGCATTACTATAAAAAGATATATACTATATTCTACATTATATTATACATTATACACTACATTATACACTCCCAAAAATACTGCAGTTCCTCCTCCACAGGTTAATCAGGGAGATGTCAAACTTGGGGTTCCTAATTTTATATAATCAGCTCTAGAAAACAGAGGATACTTAACTGTTTCATTGAAGACTAAGAGGAAAACCAGCTCTGTCAGTTTGCGTTTTCATCTGATATTAATTATAGACCTGGTATCCCAAAGGGGAAGGGCTTTTGAGCAGTTCGAAGAAATGTAACTAGCAGTTTTATATTCGTGGCAAACTTTCTTTTTTGTTAGACTTCATTCACTTCATGACAATTCAAAGACATGTATTGAATGCTGTGTGTGAAATACTGTTTAGTATACCTTATAAACAAAACAACGATGTTAAAGTTTTCCATTTGTATATGTAGAATTGGCTGAGGTGTAGTTCATCCTCAGTCATGTGATAATAAAAGTCCATCAGTTCAAAACTTCCCAAAATGCTGATTATTAAAACTACACAGCTTCTTTAGTTCTTCAGCGGTGGAAAATCAAGAATGATGTAGGCTGTGCACAGGGTTCTTACATTAAACAATTAGTTCCAGGGATCAGTTTGGGTTCAACATAAACAAAAACAAATAATCAAAACAGGTTAAATGCATTTGGATATATTGTTCGGTGTGTAAGCTGGACAATGCTCTGAGACAAGAAGTCAACGGTGGGTCTGTCTCCTGCTTCTTGTCTTATTTGCTCATGGTGCTGACCAATCGGGCGCCTGTGTGAGGATTATAATTCTTCTGGTTCATCCCAAATAAAAATAAGCCAATTCACTATGGTCTGGTTCGGGTTTGTGCACTTGCCCAGCTATATAATAAGCAGGGTTAGCCATGCATATTTAGAATAGCTTCAGAAGTTTTTGTTTTAACATTAAATGATCAAGATTAAATGGCCACGCTTTATTTTAAGGGCCATTTTTTTGTTTATTAACTGTTAACAAACATTGTTAATTTTGAGCTTATGGTTAAGGTTAGGGTTAATAAAAACCTGATTTAATTTGCTAAACATTACTACAGTAATAATTTGAACCGATTTCAAGCATATGATCATCTGGGTATTGATCATCCCTGGGGCTCTGGTGTTTGATTGATCATCCATAGGGCTCTGGTGTTTGCAGTTTTAGCTGGCCTGTTATATATTCTTTACTAACAGTTAACAGAAAATAAATAATGTACATTATCATGTTTATTAGCTGTTTGTTAACTGTTTGTTATCCATGACACAGGAGTAAACTCTCTACCTGCATTGCACTGTATCCATGATACAGGGAGGGGGAGGACAGGGACTGACTCTCTGCTTCTCTTCAGAAGTTGTCATTGGGATCTTTACAGAGTAAACATAACCTTGTTTTAACGTCCACCTGACTAAACGGCACCTCCAGTGGCACAATGGCCCTCTTACACCTTTCTGGAGCACTGGTTGAATTTATTTGTTGTGTTTGAGTGCTGACCTGTATCAAACCCATAGGCTGGATGGGATCTGGATAAAGGAAGCTATCCACGATTGTGGGATGAACCCAATTCACTGCAACTTCCCTTAGCCCTATTTTTGTTCCCCTTTTCCTGTGTGCTTGAGATTTTATATTTCATTACTTATGTATTTGTTTTTAATCTTAAAGCAGAGGTAATATATTGTTTCATTTTTTATTTAGACTTTCAAAGAAAAGCCTTTATTAAGTCAATAATTGAACTAGAAAGATATGTCACATTTCCTATGAAATCACAACTCACCATAACAATTCCTCCAGATTGTTCTGCGGTACACATGCTCATTATAGGAGCCATGCCAATGGTGGTCCCCTGAAAATACACTCCGCTGTTAAAAACAATAAAAGACAAAAACACTGGATTAAGCAAAAGCTTCCAATTAGCATACTACATTCTCTGTTGGATCTCCTTGTAACTCCCAGTATAGCAACCCTTTATCCTCCTCAGTGACATTATCCAGCTCTGACAGCTTCAGAAAGCTTTAATGTCATGCCAATATTCTTTCAACAGCAATGCTGAAAATTCAGGAAAACTAATATACTCTACATTAGTTTCAACATTTGATCATTTTAATACAAGATTGACCATGTCTGTGCTTTCTCAAAGAGGCCCCATCCCAATTGTAGCTGGATTCAGAACTTCAGAAAGAGCCTTTGTCCATGTTGTCAGGGGTGATCCATGCTCCTCTGGACAAGCTTTCGAAAATTGTATCCATGCAACAGGAAATACCATCTGTTTTAAGTCTTGTATAAAATGGACAACACCTCCCACAGCACAGTGAACCTCAAACACAAAACTTCATACAAAAAAGGATCTAAGCTGTGATTTAAAAAGAGATAATTTGAGATAATGTTTACTTCTGTCAGTCAGACAATACACTAATTAGGTTTGTAAAAGTAGAACCGTTTACACAACAAGTTAGACATTTAACGATAGTACTGGCATTTTAATATTGTTTACAATATATTGCATCAATCCAATCCAATCAATACCTACAAAACCATTTTTACTATTCAGTTATAAGTTGATATGGCTACTATTCCTCCATGAGATGGCAAGAAGGGTCTCCTCTATGAATAGCTAATATAGGTTATTCAGTCCTCAACTGAAAAAAGAGCTCTGTTAGTGTTTAGCGCTATGCTGTATGGGGATCATTACTCAAGGTAACACATTGTTCATTCGTGATGTTACAAGGAGCTTGTAGGACGGTTCAAGTCTATAACCGCTAGACTACTCTATAACTTTCTTCACCTCACAAGCTGGGCATTGTCGTGTGGCTTCTGGGGCAGCAGCTTGAGCTTCCTCCAATCCAAGAACTCGTGCAGCGTGGTGAAGGGGTCCTGGGTAATGGAGCACTTGTCTGTGTCACTCCAAACTTCCAGCCCTACAAGGGCCACTCGAATATTCAGCGGTCTGTAAAACTAAACAGGCAGTTGTGAGAGTGGATCTATCACGTTGAGCTGATTTAACTCAGCTAAGGTGGATGGTAATTATTATTTGAATGGTAGCGTTTCTATTCTCTTACCTTATCGACATAATTAGCAACCTCGATCAGCCGCTGTTTAACCTTTTCAACATCTTTTCCTTGCCTCTGAAACTGAAGTTTACAAATGGGTTGGATTCATGATTTATGCTGAAAATTTTTAATCTTTTTACAAATACTATGTGGCAAACAACATAAGCTGTACAACTACAAAAACACAGAAAAAGGCATGATGATCATTCATGCAGCTGGAATACTAAGGCCCAGTAAAAGAAAAGTATAACAAACTGTTTCAATAAGTATCTAGTTTAATGAATTGATTCTAATAGTGTGTGTGTTAAATTTAATAACAGACCAGTAACTTCAGAAAAAAAACATTAATAACTGGAGTTATGTTTAATTTCCAAAAAGAATATTTCAGATTAGAATGTTTGTAGGAACATTTTACATACAATAACATGTGTGTGCTAAAATACAATGTTAGTATGAATCTATTGTTCACCAGAACAGCCTGAAGCTTGTATTTCATCTCTACATTATTTTTAAAATATACACAAACCAAATGGCCCAGCTGTTTCAACAGACGCCTTAGCACATATGTTTCATTAAACTAAATCTACCAACCCTAGGCATACGATTAGCTAAATCTTAATATCAGTTACAGAGTAACGAAAATATTCAAGAAAATGCCAATTCTGTCAGAAAGGGAAACAGTCGCGCCAACCCCCCCCCCCCCAAATTGTTGCAATATGTACTGTATGTAGCACACATGGGTCAAAGGGGCAAAGTGAAATTGTATTTTTGTCTGCGGGATTTCAAACATGAATATACACTCTTTCATATGATTTCAAGAATATCAGAACACCTGTTTGCCGGTCTCATATGCAGTGTTACAGAATATACTTGAACTGCTTTTTTGAAGGGTGAACAAGGCATGGACCCTTCATTCTTGCAGTTTCTAAGATCTTATATTTTTCCTTTCATTAAACTGAAGAGGATGAAAGTATCATTGAAACCCCTTAAACAACCCATCTCTTTGCTCTTTACCATGCTTCTAAACAAATGAGCTTCTTTTCTTATTTTGCTTTTCAATGGGATATAACAGCACTTAAACAAACCCTGAAATGAATGCCTCCTTCTTACCTCTCTGTTATCCGCTACGATAATTAGTTCCACATATTTGATCGTCCTTTGAGTGTCCCTTTTGTGCTGGAAAAGCAAAGATAAACAGAAAGTTTAGAAGGGAGTAGGCAGATTGATGATCTATGAGAGACAGGAGGCTAAACAAAAGCACTTTAGATTGGCCACTTTATTCTCCACAGGAAGAGGGAAATCTGGAAAATGATTCTTAACCCATTAACAACCGGTCACCACCATTTTTAAATCCTTAAAAATAAAAAAAATAAAAAAAAAAGGAAAGATTTTCAATAGACACTATTTTAGTCTATTTTGTATGGGGTGCCATGTGTAAAAAAAGCGTTAATATTTTAACATGTCTTTTTTTCCAGATTTAATTTAAATCTTGTATTTTTTATTCTTTTAAATGTGTACATTCAGATATAATTTATAAATCTAAATTACAAGTTTTAACATGTAGCAAAATATTTAACTAAATCTTAAATCTCTTAACAAGATTTAACATTTAGCTAAATATTAAATTGGCCAGCTAAATCTGGAGTTTGCAAACAAATGAGCTCCGTCCACTTTGTGCTTTCATGCAATTTGATTGGCTCTTGTAATGCTGAAATTTGCATATTTTCCGATTAGAATTACAAGAGCCAATCAAATCGCGTGAAAGCACAAAGCGGACGGAGCTCACAATAAAATATGAACACTTTTTTTATACACGGCACCCCATATAAGATGTATGGCAGGCCTTATTATAATTATTTTTTTCTGTAAATAACTCAACAATAACTTTAAGAATTAAAGTTGTAGCTAGGTATAGGGTAATGAATTGAAAAATCTTAAGATGTTACAGAATATACTTGAACTGCTGTTTTGAAGGGTTAAAAATGCATGGACCAATCATTCTTGCAGTTTCTAAGATTTTATACTTTTCTTTTCATTAAACTGAAGAGGACGGAAATATCTATAAAAACAAAAAATAAAAATAAAAGCAACAATTTAGATTTTTGGATTGCTGGATTACAAAAACAGCACTGCTTCTTCGGTTTACAGCCTGCATGTCAATGTCGTGTAGGTAGGGTGACATGAGATTGAGAAAGATGACTCGATGATAAATGGTTACCATAACAGAGATCCCAATTGCCCAGGTTTTCAGCACTGGAATTTCAGAGCACTGCTATAATGACTTCTTTGTGTCACAGCCTCTATTTCTGCTGCTAAACAAGCTAGGGATCTTGTTTAATTATAACCACGATTCTGTGTAGTTGAAGCTTCTCTTTATCTATGACCGCATAGCAGACTGCCTCAAGTTGGATTAAACCAAGTAGGGATAATTCAATAAATCCATATACAGGTAAAGCAGCGACATTTACTTTTGGATCTATAGTAAACTCAACAGTCTTTTTAATTGAAAAATGTGATTGAAATGTATTTTAAATAAGCTCATAGTTCACAATCTTTCCTTTCAGGAATTCTGTACTGCTTCAAGAGGTTAATATGTTAATTTGTTTGGGATCAAATTAGGATACAAGTTATAAGGCATGTGAAAAGCCTCATTGACTGACCTTCCCTTTAAAAACTGTGTCACATTTAAAAACTCTTATCCCGTTGCAGTTATACAAAGTGTCCCATTACAAGAAACCACACACTGGTAAGTTAAGCCTCAATGAAAACAATTATTGAGGATCATATTTAGGTCTGCTGTCTGATTTACAATTAATATTATTCCCCAGTTCCCAGCTAAAACATCTATTTGAGAGAATTTAAACCTCAACGCAGTCATCAAACAAATTTGCTCTGAATTTACCATCTGCAGGCATTTAAACTAGAAAAATAATATGATTCCAATTGAATAGACTGTAATATCATCAGATAAAAGGACGGCCATTGCTCACAAATCTCATATTCTCCTTACCCTCATGTTGAACGCATCAAAGGACTTGGCAGTGCTGTCCAAAGTGATGCCTGATATGTTGAAACCGTGACCACAAGTGCCAGGAGGACTGTTGAGATTCTCCGCTCTGTAAATGAAGTGAGTACCATTTGTGGCATCTTTGGCTGGCTCCATGACATAGGTTTTATTTTCAAGTGAGATGAAGCCCCTGTAAAAGAAAACGTTTGTCATGTGAATATGGAAGCTGGAGCACGTCTGTGTTCAACAGTTCTCATGCTTCCAGAAGATTCCTAACAAAGTATAGTTTAAGCACAGCACTTTCATAAAATAACAACAGCAACAAAAATCTTCAAGCGTGAGGTTATTAAATCTTCAAGTGTGAGGTTATTACACCTGTAGATCACCTTAAGGACAGTAGAAGCAGGTTGAGGGTGTTAGCTGATTCAAGTTTTGTTATATGGAAGGGCAGCATACAAAAACTCAGTAAAGAAATCAGAAAATTAAAACAAAATTTAATTATTTCTTTATTAGTCTCTAGAAAAAAAAAAAAAGATTTAAAAACCACCAGGATGTAAAATGTTCTAATACACATCAGAAACATTTAAGTTTAAATGCTGACCGCATCCATCTTCATGTAGGCTAAATGTCGCAGTTTCTGGTTTAAATCATGTAGCTAAAATGTGATAAAAGACTCTAAAATGTTGATAGACAATACTTCACTTATTAAAACATTTAATGCAGTGTATCTTTCATTCTCAGAAGCCTAACCCACAGTTTAGCTGCCTTGTATAATACTTACACATACATAAACTAACTGTTAACCCCCAAAGAGATGGCCATTGCCAAATAAAATTATAATACAATTTATTTTGGCTCCCAACCTCTGCAGCATATTTGTGGCACAAAGGGTTGCTCTATCTCCATATCTGAATATTTTTTGAACAAGCTTTTAAGAGAGCGTTTAAAAGCCTACTAATCAAACTCCTGTGAGGGTTAAGGTATTCTTTTGTCCATTAACCTAGTCATTTTGACCGCTATACAAAAGTATTTTGTAATTCTACATCTACTTCCAAATTGATATTAATTGAAAAATTCTAGCCTACATGAAACTTTAAAATCATCCAGTTACATAAAATATCTGTACATTGTATGATTAAGTCAAGACATTCCATGCATCATTTCAACCTACAGTGCCCAGGAGGTTTTATAGTTTCCAAAAGTACATCAGATTGATAAATTAAGTGTGTGTGTGGCTGTAAGCTACATTTACGCACCTTAATTAGTTATACTGAAACATTAAATAGAAAACCAGTGTTACGTTACTATAGTTTGTACTGCGATACTATACTGTCCTTCTAACACATAAATAGAATGTATTTTACCATTATTAACATAACTCAAAATAGGCACATTTTTCATTGTCATGTTTCTTTACCTTTTAGAATAAAAAACCCAGATATCTAAACTGAAACACTTGTAGGAGTTAGATTTAAAAAGTCTTGCTCATGTCAAGTTACTGTTTTACAATATTAAGTACTATTCTAGTGTCACTCACACCCTCACACAAGCGCCTGAGCATTTTCTGGTAAATGGGAAGGTGTACAGAACAGCAGAGTTCGGTCACACCTGAGGTTGGTCACAACTTACCTGAGACCAGAGCAAGTACTGAGACTAACTTCGGAACGTTTGTGCCCTTGTACCTTCCCATGGTAGTAGCAGTGATCCTGAAAAACAAGAGTATGGTATGCTCCACAATTTACTTTGCACACAGGTGAATACTGCTGTGCACTTACTGTGGAGCAGACTATTTCTTATAGTGGTGTTCTCTTGGTATTCCCCTACCATACTACTGCACCCATGGTATATATACTGCCTTTCATATCTATGGCCTGATTAATATTACAGCAGCACTGGTACCTTAAAAGATCTTCAAGCAGAAATAACTTGAATATGTTAAGCTATCCTCTCATAAAAACAATACCTCAAGCATGGTTACACCATTTATCAGCTTAGTTACTGTAAACGGCTAATTAGTTTCCCACTAACTAACTGGCTCTGTAACTTGGAATCTGTTAAAAATGTGTAGACAAAGGAAGCCTATCAGAATAAGAAGTTCCTGAGGAATAACAGGACCTGCATGTTTTGACTGGGCTAACCTCCACACCACTGTACAAATAGCTACTCAGCAGAAGAAAAAAAAAAACTCTATCTGCCTAAAAACAACATTGGGTTTTCTTAGGAAAAATTACACTGCAATTCCACTAACTCGAGCTCTATTTTATTGTCATTATTTAATTAGCCTGTCAGGTCCAATGCTCATTTTCACTCTTCAGGGTCAACCCCAACAGTAATACTGTATATTTAGAAACACTGGTGGCCAGTTTTGTAGTTAAATGATTGCACATATATTTGCGAGATAAGCCAATGTTATATTTCTACTGGGGCATTGGTAATAGCCAAGCATATTACTGACCCAGTTAATACATGCGAACAGCTGCCAATGCTATAATCATTCATGTCATGTTTTGAGAGGTCAGATAAACAGTTTATATTACTGCAGTATATAGAGATCCCAGTAGCACAATATATTATAGATTTGAAACGGCAACAAGTTTCATTGCTCAGGTCTTATTTGAGATTTGACATCCCTGTGCTCCCAGGACTGCTCAACAGACCCCATTTCACTGCCAATCAGCTTGTATGTTTTGGAAGGACGTTCCTAATAAATGAAGGGGCCACATCTTCAATACCTGGTAAAAAAATCCATCCTGCCTAAATCCCTGGACACCGTGTCGGTCATTACAGGTTGCTCGCTACATGCATTCAGGCAACTCGGACGCAGACCAGCCAGCAGTGATCTTCTGGGACAGAAATGTTTCACATTCCTTAACTCGTTCAACACTGCGGCACAGGTCTAAGAATGACCACAAGCCTCTATAGCAGCAAAACAAAGATAACTCAAAAAATCTGTTCTTGGAAGAAAACTAAATAAGAAAATGTATGTCTCAAACTTACTCACAGAAGAGTTTTTAATGACACCAAAGGATTTGGTCAGCCAATCATTTCCAAATGGACTCGTTGAAAAAGGGTTCCATCACATAAAATATATACTACATATATATATAATATATATATATATATATATATATATATATATATATATATATATATATATATGAAAATGCTAAGTTTAGTGCTTTTATTGACACATGCTGCATAATGACTCTCCGCTATGTAAAGAATGTCATGTATTAATGTATTAATCAGGATATAAAGCACATTCAGTAACAGTGTTTGTTGGTTTGAGAGGGAATGTGGCCAGTTCTATAGTTACCAACTCAACCCATAGTTATCAACTCAACCCATTCCAAAAAGCCTTTACATAATTACACAATTTTGGATTTTACTGTTATTAATATCATAAAAATACATATTCATGCTTTGCCATGCAAAATATTGTTCTATACTATAGTACAATGAAGTGGAAAGTAAAATGGAAGTGACGAGTGTCAGCTGGTGCCTGGATGCTGTACTTTTCCTGTTTAATATGTAATGATGCATGTCTTGGTTTACGACATGGAAAGCTAATAAAATGTACAAATTAGTGTAAAACTCAGACAGGGCTTATTTGTTCCAATAGTAGGTAACTGTTGACACAAGCCTGACCACTCACCTTCCTCGACCATATTTTAAGTCTCCTGCTCCTGACAAGCCCATTAGTTAGCATCTGATTTTTGTTCTTTTAGTGAAAACTGGTCAGTCACAACCCAGGCACTCCCTTTAAGAGTTCTCGCCATCAACATATGAGGGCAGTCCATTTTACTCTCTCCCATGACATTACTAATACTGACTGGCTATAAATCTTTAAACTTGACCCCACATAGCTTGCACACTCAGAGGGCTATAATTTGCTAGCAGATTCTCTGCAGACTAGTCTGTCAGGAGTCTTTTGCTGAAGCTTGAAGTCTGGAGGAAAGCCAATTTAAGTCGTGCTTTCCATTATCAACTAAAACATTCAGTAGGACACAGTGTTATTACTGGAAGCTACACAACAGGGGATAAAATGATCTGGTAATTAATGGAAAGTGGCATTGTTGTGGCATGTTACGCGGTAATAATGGAAGTGTTGTCACTATTATATCATAATTTTTTGATGCTATTTGTTTTAATTACCTTTCTCTGTCTAAAACAATCATTGTAGTCCACTGAAAGAGTTGTTGTATAAAGATGGATTACATTCTGTGTTAAGAGCTTTGCATGTGATCATGTTTAGCATCGTTATTAACAAGGCACTAAGTTGAGACCACCCAATTTATTACATTTTTTGACATTTTTGACGTATTTCAACCCAGGCCTGCAGACGTGAAAGGCACTAGAGACTAATGAGCCAGTAAGCTGTGCCACCTAACACCCTAAATACTTGGTATTTGCACTCCCAAGCAAATTGCAACGTTGGGATTAAAGCCATGAAAGAACTGGTATTTGGTTCCCTTCATTCGACTAACGAAATCTTGTTAGATATATTTAGACAGGGGAAAAAAAAAAAAACCTTTGTTCAATTTCAAACTGTGCAAGAGTCTGTTGAAACCATGTGGTATGTCAAATATCTCAAATAGCTTTAGTCAAACTGTCAGGCCCTGATTTTATAAGCAGGAAACACAGACAAGTTCCTCTGAAGTGCTGAGTTTGCAAATACGAGGAAGCCAACTAACCCACAAGTCATTTATTCAGACAGTTACCCCAAGGACCTACAGCTTTACACTTTAAGCCTGCTTTTGAGTAGAAGGTAAATTAAACTGGTAGATTTGACAAATCATTTATTTGCATCATAATGTGTGTCTGTGGCAGGGCAAAAGACCTTAATGTAAATAGCATGTGTGCGAATGTAAGGATGGCAGTGGTGAGGTTAAATCTGTCCCTTCCAGCAATAACAAGTAAGGCCATTCCTCAATTAAGTAATTGGTGCTAATTGGGGAGTGGCCACATGTATAAAAGGAACCAGACATTCTTTGTTTGTTGGAGGGAGTTGGGACCTGTGGACTGTGGACTGTGGACTGTGGACTGTGGACTGTGGACTGTGGACTGTGGACTGTGGACTGTGGACTGTGGACTGTGGACTGTGGACTGTGTGGACTGTTCCCTGTTCCTACAGGCACTGATTGTATTGCTTTGTTTAACCTTTTATTTTGGCTCTTGTGCCTGTTTTGTTTGTTCTTGTTTGTTGGTGTAATAAACATGCACATTCACATTTAAAACTGCAGCTTTCTGTCACTGGGT